>NC_133930.1:69315485-69615485 GCF_964199755.1 Larus michahellis
CTAGAAATATATTGGTGCTTTGATTTTGCAAGTGGGCATCCTGGTTGACCCTTTGTTTTGTTCCCTCCATGCCTCTTCCACTGCTACATCAGCCACAGGGAAGCTGAACAAAGCGACACCCTATTGTTGGGCAAGTTCTCCTGAAAGTGTTGCACTGATAAAAGCACGCTGGATTCTCTTGGACCTTTTTTACAAGTTAACTAAGAATAAATAAGATATTTCTTTTTTTTTTTCCCCTTTCCCTTGTCTATTTGTGAGTGAGTGCTCATGTACTTATTATTATTAGGTCACAGCTTTATTTTCTTTTTGTTAAATCTCAACCAGCTACAACTACCTATTAAGAGCAAGAGAGAAAAAAATAATTCCATTTGCTTTTATAGCACTGAATAGAACCTTTGGATTTAAGTGCCTTAATCATGTGGAAATCAAAAGTGCTACATATGATGAAATTCGCTGTTAGTGAACTATTTAAAGAGCAATGCAGGTGGGATTGACAAGATGTTCCCAGCTGCAACAAGGAAGCAATACTGAGGTTTCACATTTCCTTGTATTTTGATTAGTTGGCAACATACAATTGGTGTGTGTAGAAAATGCTGTGCTCTCCTACTTCTTATATCTAGAAGCCAACTCAAAAATAAGATCTTGAGAGTTGCCATCATTCACCTAAGCCCACAAACAGTTTAGATATGGCCAACCATATAAGTGCATGCTTTAATGACTCTTTAAATGGCATGAATGAGCATAATTATTGCTTTTGAATTTATATGCAACCATACAGTGCATTGCTTAGGTATGCAATACATAGACACAAATGTTATCTGAGGGGGGAGAGAGAGATCCTATCTACCTGGCTATAATATCTCTAATAGTGATCTGTGAAAGAAGGAATAGAAGCAACAGGGTAAGCGTGGAAAAATAATTCCCTCATGATATTTTGTTGCAGCCAGAGGTTTAAGAATTTTGTAAGCTGGATGTTACATTCAGATCATTGTTTTGGAAAAGCTATAGATAGATCTGTCCTTAATGAATTTGGCTTATGCCTTTTTGAAGATGTTTTATGCTTTTGGGTTCTGTGCAGTGACTACCTCAATTTATTTCAGTGTTGTGTAAAGAATTCCTGCACTGAGGCACAGAAGTAAATTTCCTCCCTCTCACAGAAAAGGAAATAATTAGACCATGAACCTGAATAAAAGTCTAGTTCTCTGTCTATATCTCAGCTATTGATCCTTGCTCTGAACGTAACAGCAAAAACATATGTAGCCCTATACTTAAAATACTTTAATCTTCTAAGTATCAAGAGCATTTAAAATGTCATTACACCTGAAAATATCAAAGGTAATAGAAACTTTATGAAGTAAATTGCTAGTACCAAATTAATCCCCTGTGTCACCATGCTGAAATCAGTAAAATAACATCAGGGAGGAATTTGGGCCATGATTTTTAAAATACTACCTAGCACAAATTAATTGTACACCAAAGGCTTTTAAACCATGTTAGATAAGCTACACAGTCAAGGCTAATCTTGTTACAGTGACATGGTAACATTTGAAAGACATTACAGAGAATTTAATTCTGCTCCTCTGTGCCTTATTTAGGTGTCCATTATCTTCTTTTTCTGCCCTAAAGGAGTGGCAGTCAAAGCTAAAAACACATCCACTTGCATCTGCCACTTCAATTTACTCTTGATTTCGTAGTGTAATTTTGATCATGGTCAGAAAAGAAACACAATCAATAAGAAACTGGCAAGTTGTATCCTCAATGCACCTCTGCCTTCTCAGCCATCCCTCTTCCTCCCACACTGTGTACTGAAGCAGATACAGAGTAAACAGTTAACCAAAAAGGAATAATAAAAAAAGCCCAAGTTTGGAGAAAAGTTAGAAATCAACTAACAAAAAGTTACAGCTCAATACATCTAGAAATTTATAAATTAAATAAAAACAGTAAGAGCATAAAAGAGAATTGATCTTTTTTGAGGTAAAATGAAAATGGGGATCGCTAAAGAAGGAGGAAAGTGTAACTAGGTAATAGAGGTGCCCATGGCAACACTATCAGTCCCACAATATGGGGCAGTATTAAGGTAGAAAGCTATATAGTCAATGTAAAGAACATCTTTTATATTTGCTTTTGATATTAAATTCATTCACTGTTTTGCGTTTTCTCTCTAGCATTGTTAGACCATGCTGAATTGCTTCTTTAAAGTTCATCCTCAGCTCAACAAACGTGAGAAAAAAATACAAAGAAAGGAGACAGATCAGAAGAACTGGGATGTGGTAAACTGGAAGATGATCAAAGGATAAAAAGAGGGAATTCAAAATTTGATTTTTTTTGGTGACACATTTGCAGGGAGTACATCAAAATACTGATTGTTTGAGGAGTTGCTGTACGCTATTAATACTGCTGAAATCCTAGCTGCTTTGCAGTCAGTAGGAGTTCTGCTGTTTACCTCATTGTTCTGGATGTGAAAGAACATGGTGTCAGGACCTCATCCCAACTTGCTTTTAATATACATCATATTTTATGCATGAAAAATGAAGAATTATCTCTTTTTTTGGGTACTTTGTCAGGGTAGGGGTTTTTTTTTGTTGTTTTTTTTAAACATGAAGTTGCTGAAAGGGAATAGGTAGCACTAATGGATGAAAAAGGTTTCTGAGGATCAGTATGTAGAAAAATGCTGGGACCAACGAGTTGGAAGTCAGGTGTCCGTTTTTGTTCTGGAAAGGTGGAAGGCAAACACAAAGCTGTATTTTTATTTAATCCACCTAGCCCTGACAAATCATGTATGTACCTTTTATTGCAAAGAGCACATAAAATGAAAAGGCAAGGAATGCATATGGGAAAAACTAAATGTGGACACTATTAACAGGATTCAGTCATGCACTGTAAAGATCACCGTGCTCTGTCTTCCACCTTGGGTACAAAACAGCTTAGAGGAAAATAGTTTCTTCTGTGCAGATCTGTGTCTATATCGGTATTGTGGCATTTAGCACGATGATACTGCCAATTTTGATCCTGGTCTACAGGTATTACTATTCACTTTTTTATAAGTAATGTATGAAATACTACAAATGTAGAGTGATAAAAATACTCTTTCCATCAGAAACAGGATAATAGTAATATGCATATTGGATAGTACGTAGACTTTTGTGAACAATTTTGGAAATCTGTCAATTTGTCAATTGTCAACTTTGTCAATTAAGGAAGGGAGCTGCAGCAAACGACTTCTTTACTTCCTTGGAGACCAAAAAGAAATTTAGATATGAGGCCAAAGCACAGCATCTTGTGATATTAGGAAAAATACAGGTGAAGCGTTGACTGTTTTTAAAAAAAAAATATACTGACCTAAGAGGAAAGGCAAGAAAAAGTTGGATGTTAAAGGGAAAATAAAGTGTGATTAAAAAAACCCCACCTGGATGGTAGCTGTAGAATGTATAAAAAAAATAAAAAAGACTGTAGAAGAAATCACATTTGTGAAAATACAAAAACGCAAGCAGTAGAATCTTGCTGACACGTCAAGTTTCTCAGTATTAAACCAGTATGACATTGACTGTGAATCTTCTTTCTCTGATAGAGTGCTTCCTTTCAGCTTATTAAAAAGTTTTGAACACAGTTACTTCGTTTGAATCTTACTCTTTCTTTTTTTTTTGTATTATAAAGCAATTGGTCCAACTTGTGATGAAAAAGATTCTACTGAAAACATCAAATCTGATCACTCGCTGCCTTTGGGGAAGTATATTACTGCAGAGTGTAAGCTACACCCATTAGTTCTGCATGGCATTATTTTGTTATGTTTGTCATAATACATGGAACTGGAACATGTTTGCTGAAATATCTAGAACTGGAAGTAGTGAAACAAAAGGATAAAACAGTCAGTGAGGAAGTCCTGAAACAAAACTTAAGAGAATATTCTTAGTAAAAAGTGGGATAAAGAAAGGCAAGTTGAGGAACTGGAATTGTAAATATTTCAAAATGCATGAGAGACACTAATTAACATTTTCACAGACTTTACACACTTCCATAAGAGAGTCTTCACAGGATCCCACTATAAAACAGATGTTATGTCTCAGTTGCCCCCACCCAAGTCAACATAAATAAATAAAAACAAATGCTAAAAGAAACATCTTGCTGCTTATTATTCTTATTATCTTTTGGGGTTTTTTTGCTTGTTGGTTTTGTTTTGTTTTGTTTGGGGTTTTTTTTGTTTGTTTATTATTTATGCAACATGATCTTTTAAAGATATAGTTGATTACTTTAAGAAAATGTTATACAATCTGCTTTCATAAAGTTCATATTACAAGCTACTCAGTACCCAAGAGGAAAAGTCTCATTGCAACGTGAAGCCATAATGTAACATTAGAACATTTTAAGTAGTAAGGAGTAAACCTGAGAAAAAAAACCTTTCTCATTTGGATCAGCTCTCCAGTTTATACTTTTCTAAACAAATTAGGGAGGGTAGCTCACAAAAACAAGCTTTCCCATGTGGCTGCTGATACATCCTGTGTAGAATGTATAGAAAAAAAACACATTAAGAATACCCTTTTTTGTCATATTGTTTAAACAATTTCTTTTCTAGCCCTAAACAGGGAATTCACAGTTCAAGTTTTGAATGCAGATGTATAGATCTACACACATCTATATATTTTAATTCTCCAACTTCTTTTTTCTGCTATATGGAAACTTGTGTTGCTTTTAGTTTGCCTATATAGTTGAACAATTCATGTATGGGAGACAATTAATTTGGTTTCAAGAAGAGGAGCATCACTCAATAAATGCGATGATGGCTTATGGGATATGAAATGCATAGTACTTCTGCAGAGAGGAACCCATTGAAGTGAATGGCAATCCAAAATCTTTTCTGACATGCCTGGATTAGGAATAAAATACTGGTCCTTTAATCTGCAAAATACACTCTTGCAGTGAGGAAGGAGTTTGGGAGGTGCCTGCTGCAAGGAGCTGCCCACAGCAGGGTCATCCACGGGGTCATAACAGGCTGCTCATAACTTCGTCCAGGTGGGACCTGAGACCCCCTGAGGAGGGAAGGAGCTTGCACAACCACCAGGCAGCCTGTGGCACCACTTGCTTCCTGGTCATAGTTCAAGAATTATTTCCTGCATGGAAAAATAGAACGAGTCTCAAGTGTTATTTTTTTCTCTTTATTACCTGGGTCTATTGATTAGATTAGATTGATTATTGATTCGTAAATAGAAAATGCAACCATAAGTATAACATATAGCTAGCTATATGTTTGTCTATGCTGATCTTTCACGAGCTCTTCCAAAGATGATGCTTTTCATCATGAAAATGACCAGTCTGGATGAATAAGGAATTTCTGATGGGATTTAGGAATAAAAGGAGGGTTTACCACCTTTGGAAGAAGGGACGGGCAACTCAGGAAGAGTACAGAGATCTCGTTAGGTTATACAGAGAGAAAATTAGGAAGGCAAAAGCCCAGCTGGAGCTCAACTTGGCCACTAACATTAAGGACAGCAGCAAAAAGAGAGACAGGGAGAATCTCCATCCCTTACTGGATGCGGGGGAGAAAGTTGCAACCAAGGATGAGGAGAAGGCTGAGATACTTAATGCCTACTTTGCCTCTGTCTTCAATAGTCAGACCAGCTATCCGCAGGGTGCTCAGCCTCCTGAGCTGGAAGATAAGGATGGAGAGCAGAACAACCCACCCATAATCCAGGAGGAAGTAGTCAATGATCTGCTTCTGCATTTAGACACACATAAGTCTATGGGGCCGGATGGGATTCACCCAAGAGTACTCAGGGAGCTGGCGGGAGAGCTCACCAAGCCTCTCTCCATCATTTATCAAGGGTCTTGGTCAACAGGGGAGGTACCAGATGACTGGAGGATGGCTAATGTGATGCCCATCTACAAGAAGGGTCAGAAGGAGGATCCAGGGAACTACAGACCTGTCAGCCTGACCTCGATACCAGGAAAAATCATGGAGAGGATCATCTTGAGTGAGCTCTCACGGCAAGTGCAGGGTGGCCAAGGGATCAGGGCCAACCAGCATGGGTTTAGGAAAGGGATGTCCTGCTTAACCAACCTGATCTCTTTCTATGACCATGTGACCCGCCTTCTGGATGCGGGGAAGGCTGTGAACGTTGTCTATCTGGACTTTGGTAAGGCCTTTGACATTCTGCTGGAGAAGCTGGTGAATCATGGCATAGACAAGTGTACTCTTCACTGGGTTAAAAACTGTCTGGATGGCTGTGCCCAGAGAGTTGTGATTAATGGGGTGAAACCCTCTTGGCGGCCAGTCACCAGTGGTGTCCCTCAGGGCTCAGTTTTGGGGCCAGTTTTGTTTAATTTCTTTACCAATGATCTGGATGAGGGGACTGAGTGCACCCTCAGTAAGTTTGCAGGTGACACCAAGCTAGGTAGGAGTGTTGATCTGCTTGAGGGTAGGAAGCCTCTACAGAGGGACCTGGACAGGCTGGATCGATGGGCCAAGGCCAGTTGTATGAGGTTTAATAAGGCAAAGTGCCAGTCCTGCATTTTGGTCACAACAACCCCAAGCAACGCTACAGGCTTGGGGAAGAGTGTCTGGAAAGCTGCCCGGCAGAAAAGGACCTGGGGGTGCTGGTGGATGGCCAGCTTAACATGAGCCAGCAGTGTGCCCAGGTGGCCAAGAAAGCCAACAGCATTCTGGCTTGTCTCAGGAATAGCGTGGCCAGCAGGAGCGGGGAAGTGATCGTGCCTCTCTACTCGTCACTGGTGAGGCCTCACCTCGAGTACTGTGTTCAGCTCTGGGCCCCGCTGTACAAGAGGGACATTGAAGTGCTGGAGCGTGTCCAGAGGAGAGCTACCAGGCTGGTGAGGGGTCTGGAGACCAGGTCATATGAGGAGAGGCTGAGGGAGCCAGGCATGTTTAGCTTGGAGAAGAGGAGGCTGAGGGGAGACCTCATTGCCCTCTACAACTCCCTGAAAGGAGGTTGGAGAGAGGTGGGTGTTGGCCTCTTCTCCCAGGTGAATAATGACAGGACCAGAGGAAATGGTCTGAAGTTGCGGCAGGGGAGGTTTAGGTTAGATACTAGGAGGAATTACTTTATTGAAAGAGTGGTGAGGCACTGGAACAGCCTGCCCAGGGAGGTGGTTGAGTCGCCATCCCTAGAGGTGTTTAAGAAATGTCTAGATGTGGCACTTCAGGGCATGCTCTAGTGGCAGAGATTGTAGGGGGTTGTTTTTGGTTTTTTTTTCTTTGGTGTGTGTATGGTTGGCCTTGATGATCTCAAAGGTCCTTTCCAACCATGAAGTTTCTATGATTCTATGATTCTATCTGCATGCTAAATGTGTGATGGCATGGTATTCTGGCTCCTTTTTTAATTTCTTTCGTGCAAAATACCCTATAAATCTATCACAGACTGTCAGTTAAAAGGTTCTTTAGCATGGAGGACCTGTGGCTTGGTGCAGAGAGCAAGGAAGGCCTCTCTGTGGGATCTGTTAGGTTCTCATTTTAAAGCAGGAGGAGGAACTTGGGGTATAACTGCAAAAAACCATATTCTGTCTCTTCACAGACATCTGACATTATCTCCAGGGATTAGGTGCGTTATTAACTTAGTGCATCTGGATCTGTTGTAGCTCATACTGGTGCTATTCCCCTGAGTAAAATTTCAGAAGAAATCAGAATTTTTACAAAGGAATACTGTATTTCAACAAGATTGCAGGCTGCCAGGTGATACCTCCATGGAAAGGTCAACCTAAAGTTTAGTACTAGTCAAAAAGCCAGACTGAATGTTATAGATTATTAAGAAATGAATACTGGAAGCTGTGCTGCTGAATGCATACCTGCACCTTGAATTCTGTCTGTAGCTTAGTTTCTCCCATCTAAAGGACACTGTATTAGAATTAGAAAAGTCTCAGAGGAAGGAGATGAGGCACACATCTGCTTTAGAAGTTAACTGAACAGAACATCTAGTGCTAAGGACCCTACATCTACACTGTATATAGCTTGGGAATTTCTCTTCCAGCCAGTATTTCTACTATGCATACAGTTCAAAGCTTTCTCCTTGGTGCGTACCTGGTCTGGTTGTTTTTTTTCTGGATGGATTCAAGTTCTTGTGCATTAAACTGTTCAATGTGCAGTAAGTGGGACAAATAGGGGATTTACCTTTACTGCTTCAATCAAAATGCTGTAGATGCAGTGGAAGGTTATCAAGGGTATGATCTAGCTTCCGCAGAGAGTACAATGAAGCTAAGCAAGCAGCCTGCTGCCCGTGAGAGTCATCTGAGAAACTGTTAAACCCTTGGGTGGCAGAGACAACAAGAAAAGGGATTTATTGTCCACTACTACTTCTGGTGCAAAAAAACTTTGAGGTAAACTTCATAAACCTAACAGGTAATTCAGAACAAACAATAGAAAGGGTTCCTTCTTACTGCAACAGGGACTCTGTGTCTTGGGATGTTATGGATTCTAAAAGTCTATCTAAACTCAAAGGGAAATAAGTTAAACTTATGGGAAAAAAATCCATGTAAGTTTATTATATATAAAAAAATTAGGTCTGGCTCAGCAAGTTCCTTAACTGAAAACTGGAGACTCTGGGGATGTTTGGGAAGTATCATATCCTGTTTGCCCTGTTCTAGTACTCTTCCACCACTTAAACTTCTGCCTTGGGGCATTCTTAGAAAGAGGCAGTAACTCAGTAAGACAGACCTTTGATCTTACACTGTTTGGCTTTTCTTATAATAATAGGCGTTTGTCATTTGATGTCCTTTGCATGTCACTAGTTGGGTGCCTATCTAATTCTTGGAGTTCATGAGTGATTTTGGTAATGGTTTCTGATCTTAGCCATCACTCAGGACTGAAATTCACTTCAGTAAGAGAGAAATGGTTGCAAAGACAGACACATTCTAAAATCCAAGTATTGTTTAGTTTTGTAGTGTCTGTAGTTCAGATTTAGACTGGATCTAGATTCATATTTAACGAACACGTTAATGAATTACAATTGAAACAGTAAACTAATTCCTCCTGACTCACAAAAGTAAAATTAAATTCCTTTAGTATGTATTCTAAAACACTGGAATCTGAAAAGAAACATAGCTGTATTTTTCTTCTCTTTCAAGAAGCAGTTTCTTTTATGCCTTTGATTTTTTTTTAATTCCTTTGTGGAAAGATTTTTCCTTTTATCACAGCTTTGTTTTGTTAATTTAGTTAATTAGAAAACAGCTGAGCAAGACACCTTCCTCTAAATATACTGTCTTACACTAGGATCCCAGTCTGTTTGCATTGATTAAATAGCTACTGTTTTCACTGTACTGTGTACAAATGATGTTCTTCATGTTCTGAAGTTTATAGAGTGATTTGAGAAGTGCAGAACTGATTGCATTAACTCTTGGTTTACCACGATTTTGTCCACAACTGAACTGTTTTATACCTGTTGCATTTATGCTTTGCTGCCTTTCAGGATAGCAAAGAAATAAGTATTTCTTTGTCATTGGTGGTGGAATTACACAGTCATCTTATCACAAAAGTTTATTTTTATTTAGTTTTAATTTTGTATAGTAACAATCAATTTATTTGTATTGACAGATCACCTGTCAACATCAAGTGGGTCTAAAACCTTTATTTGAATGAGATGTGAAGGTTGTGAAATTCAAGGGTCTTACAGTGTTACATGTCTCAGCCTTGCTTAGGAAGAAAACACGGGTAAGAGCATAACATTTTACTGCTGCGTGTTTAACACTGTTGGTTGCCTTATGGTTTCTGACAGAGATATGAATCAACAGCCCTTATCAGCTTGTAGTTTTTGGCTGTTAGCTGTCCTGAACAGGTACTAACAAATATAATTTTTACTACACACAATTTGTTTGTTCTTTAGGCATGTCCTGTATCTATAATTAAATATTAACAATGTACTTGTATTTAACTTAAGTTCTTCCTTCTTCTTGCCAGAAAGGGGTATCTTGATTGCTGGCAGTGTAAGGGAAGAATTGGAATTTATGAGATAATCAATATTTAAATCAATAGTATTCTGTAGTCATTTCACATCAGCTGCAGTGGCAACCAGAGTTTTATTTGATGCAGAGCGTAGTATAGTGTGCTAAACATAAGAAAGAAGCATTGACCAATGTAAGGTCTTAGGTAAAGGTGGTGATACGGAGCTTGAAGTTAGCACAGAAACACTCTTTGGACCATTATAAACTTGCCTACTCAGACATTTGAATTGAATTTCATTATGCAATCATGTCAAAACATTTCAACTAATAGCCTAAATACTGTGAGCAATCTTGAGGTAACTTGCAAAAAAACCCCAACTCATGGCCATGAAAATGGGAAAACAGCAGCAGCACGAAGAGAAATGTTGAAAATGTATTCTTCAGAAAAAAAGCCATACAGTCAAACATTCTTCTGTATTCTTTTGTAGACATAATACAAAATTGGATTATGAGAGTCAATGTTAGCAATGTACATTAGAAATTTGGACTGAAAACTAAAGTCTGCTTCTATTAAGAGCCTCTGCTTTATGTCCTAAAGTGCAAGACTGCAGTTTAAGCAATTTACAATCAGCAGAAAAACCTCCAGGGACAGTCCAAACAGGTGTACTTCCAGGGTTATGTGTTGATATTCATTCCTTTACCAGACAAAAAAGAAACTCAGTGTTATGTTTTGAGACAGATTTACAAAAGTCAAAAATCTATTTTAAAACCCCATCTGAATTACAACCCCTGTATTTATTCAAATACTTATTGGATCAGTCTGAAAAGTTACAAGATGTGTGAAATATGAGTAGTGGAATGTGCTTGTCCTTTCAAATTTTCATCCCAGTTTGTCACATTATCAATTCTGGGCATGTCTTTACTAAGATGAAATTAATACTTCCATAGTCGAGGAAGGTGATTCTGTCCCTCTTCTCCACTGTGGCGAGACCCCACCTGCAGCTACGCAAACCCATAACATTCATCCCTTGCCTGTGTGAATCACATACTTAAGAATTATCATTAAAATCCATATTCATCACAGGATCTTCACAAACCTCACTCACATCAATGAATAAAGATTTCCCTGCACCAAAATCAAAATAACATCATCACAACACCAGACAAAAGTGAACAATTTACACTGAATCCACCCCTCACCCCTTCACTACAATTACAGCAACCGAAATTCCCCATGATCATTCTGCTCTCTAACATTGTTCAGTCCATGTTTTGCCATTTACCTCTCCCAATTACTATCCTTATCTTGAATTCCTCAAGGCCCACCTTGGGCTCCAAAAAAGGCTGTGGTGGGTTGAACTTGGCTATGTACCAGGGTGCCCAGCAAAGCCACATGATCACTTACCCATAATTATGAAATATCTTTCCTATTTAATTTCTCTTGTATTTTTGAAGTATAAACCTTGTAGCCCTTAGTAGTCCATAAGATCTGAAAAGCAGGATTTATCTTATTGCCTCTTCTTCCGTGCAGTTGTTACCAATTTATGTTTTCAAAAGGAACCAGAAGTCTGTGGAGTTTGTGAGAACAGACAGAGGATAAAACTAGGTAGATTTGCAGAGGAATGAGTTCTGAGTCAAGTAAATGTGTTTAATTATGGCTGGGATGCTATCAGAGCTTTTGGTCTTATCCAGATTGAAGTGAATTGCACTGAGGTCTCATGCGTGGCAAAAGTTAGATTTCACCAATCTACTTCAAGTTGGAACGTAACCATCTGGTACAGAATCCAGGGTGTAAATGACAGTCTTGGCACTGACTTAGAGGCCAATGGATCGGATTGGACCCTATGGCCAAGTTCTGCTTCTAGGATGATATTTTCTGAATTAAGCTAAAGTGAAGTTGAAAAAATAGATTTTTGTTACCTTTGTTCATGTTTAGGAGGTTTGTGAGCTGGGATCCAAACCCCTATTAGAGAGAAGTTTATGTGTCAAAATACCTTAGGCAGGGAAGCAGACATTCTCCATAGCATCAGTGCTACATAAGCTATGTATCCCAAAGCACCCTTTTATGTTTTCGCGATGCAGTAACTTAGAAAAGTCTAAAGCAGACAACTTCACTGCAATGGTGGGAACCCAAGATTATTTTTCTGTGAGGTATTTTAGGCACAGTGGGAGACAGCATTTGAAATGACCTTCTGAATTGCTTTGGAGTGGCATGAAGAAGTGCATAATGATGGCAGTGGGATTACTATGTTCCACTCCCACTCCAAAAGAATAGTTGCAGGTCAGTTGTGCCTATAGCATGTTGTTTACACAGCATATTTACAAGGGAACTATAAAAATCTGCATTCTCAACTTTATTAAAAAGTAAAATCAACTGCATGATGCTGCAGTGTTGACCCAAAACATATGGCCAAATAATAGAACAGAAAACTAGTTCAAAAAGCTTAATATACTGCACTGTGCAGTGTAGAATACCTTATAAAGTTTTAAGTGAACTGTGAAAAGTTTATACTTATTTTTCAACAGTTCTCTGACAGAAATTCTGGGGTAAGGTTAGCTATAACTGTGTTATGGCAGGTTTCATACAATAGACTTCTCTAAGTTCAGTTTTAAAACTGAAACATAGATTTTGATTTTGACTATAACAAAAAGAAGGATCTTATAAAAAAATCCACCAATCCAAAATTAAAATACAGAAATGTATTATGCAAATGTAATATTACAAGGATTTGTTAAACAACTGCAAAAGGTAGAGGTAACACTCTCTATTTCTGTAGATGCATATCTCTGAACTAATAATTGGTTTGACATTTTAAGTCAGGTACTTGCAATGAGTGCTATAAAGGAGGAAATCTTATATCTACTGGAACAGTCTGATTTGGTAGATGTTGGCAAACCAAGCCTACAATCAATATTTGTGGACTTCAGCTGAGATTTCAATTTGCAGTGCTGACAATGCTTAGTGAAAAAAAAAAGGTTTGTAGCAGAATGACCAGCAAAAGTTCTTGGATCTTACTCCCCAGGACATTACAGCAAGCCACCAGCATTGTGCATACTGAGATATCTGGAGGCTGTTGACAACTAAGAGATTTAGATTCAGAGATGCCCAGACTCAAACTCCATTGACATGCTGTATCTGCTCTGAGCTGTGCAAACTCCACAAGACAATCCAGAAAAGATCTTTTATGAAATATCAAATGCGTCAACATTCTTACTTAAGTGACTGCAGTTGATCAGATATCCTCAGAGAAATCTGAGGTATGTTTTCCATTTCTTTCCATTTCCTCAGACTCACCGTTGGATCTTGTACAGACTTCATGTCTCCATCATGCTAGCAGGCATACCCTTCCTGTCCCCCCTTTTTTCCGCTTTTTCTGCTCAGATTCTTTTCCCTTTCATCACATTTCTGCTCAACCTGAGCTTATATGTTTCTGAGAGCAGTGTACACCTTAGGAGGTTTATTTGGTATTTTGGTTCACATGAAAAATTGGCACAATTTAGGCTAGATTTACCAAACACCTATTTTTTCCCAGTGTTAATTCCAGACCCTATCAGCACTGTGTTGTAACTGTCAACACCGTTTGTCTTGAGCTTTCTGAAAGCCATTCTGATGACTTTCTGTGGCACCAGGAAAATTCATGTTACAAAGAGAGCACCAGGGCCACTTTCACTTGCAAAAGCCCTGCTTTCAAACCAGAGGCTTTTCACCAGGGTGCATTTTTCAGCAGGTTTTGAACTAGGGATTTCCTTCTGGTAAGCTTCAAATTCTGCCAGCTTCACTCCCCTCATCATTGGAAAGAACTGAAGCAGGAAGCCTGCCACGGCGTATTATTTTCTGACGTAACCCAGAACACAGGTCAAATTTCAGAACAGACTTCTGCTGAGTTTGCAGGAAGAGGGGTAGATGAGGCTGATAAAGCCCTGCTAAGTGTATCTGGTAATATGCTGATGTGAGAGGACTTCATGCAGCATTACTGCTCCACCGGTCACTCGTATACCAGGTGGTGCTGGCACCCTTACCCATACAGTGCCCAGCTGCTGCACCACAGCTGAATGCCACTACATGACAGTGACCTTAAACGCATTAGTCAATACCGCTCAACTAACTGTTACTAAAACGGATTATTTTCCATCATCATCTACAGTCAATCCAACCAATTGCAGAGACTCCGAGGCTTACAGGAGAGCTTAAAGCTCATATTTTTATTCCAATATACAAAAATAAAATGAAATAGGTAATTTGCACAGTCTGCCTGTGAGGCATCCATGTTTCCATGTTGATCTTACAATCAGTCAGTTAATACCTGCTAAGATCAATCATTTCCACCTCAGTAGCAATAGCAACAGTTTAAGGAATAACGTCACAGAATAACAAGGCACTATGAAACTAAAGAGGCAGTTTGCTTCCCAGATCCTCCCCAGACACCTCCTATTAAGGAATCTACTTTTCTTTTTTTTTTTTTCCTTAGGAAACCACTTTGGTGATCCACCTCAAAAGAGTGGGATTCAAAAAGTGTTAGTGTAGTTCTCTGGAAACGAGCCTCAGACACAGTGCGCAACTGGAACACAGTTCTGGGTAAAAGCTATTGCTGGTATTTCTGAAGCCACTTGTCCAATACTGGCGGTCTGATATTGAAAGCTGATTCTACAGCTTTCAGTATCAATCCTTGCCTGGAAACAGCCCATCAGCTTTCAAGGATTTGCTTCATTTTCAGAAATTTACTGAATTCATAGGAAAATATTAACCATAGAGAGATATCAACCCCTTTCAGGGATGTGCTTTTTATACATATATTAGCTAATTGGCCCCCTGGTACCAAATGTATTGACACCACCTATTTCATAGCATTACAATTTAGAAGGAAAAATATGCAGAGGTGATTTATTTGGATATAAAAATCAGCAATTATTTATAGGAAGAAGTTTGTTTTAATGAAAAGCTTGAATATTATCAAAGCTGATAGGTGAGAAGCAATAAGGTCACTTGCAGGGACAGAAAATAATATTCCGCCAGTGGTGAAACAAGAAGATCCATGAAGGTGCAGAGGTTCAGCCATCAATAGCATTGGACTTCTGAGAATATGAAGTCCTTCAGATGTCAAGTCAAAAGCAAATGAGAGCAGATGGAGGCCAAAGATATTGGAAAGATGAATTTCAAAGAGAGACAAGCGAGTGTCAGCTCATCAGCAGGAAAGATCAGTTAGATAGTATGAGACAAGATTTGAGCAGTAGGAATAAGAACATGGAAACTTCAATTTTATTTTTCTTTAGCAGAAAAATTGGTTTTCCATTTTAGTAGATTAAAAAGTAACAATACTCCTTCCAAATTCCAAAAAAACCTTCAGTTTCACTTTGTGAAACTTTTCATATTTTAGAAATTGAACCTATTTAGTCAAAAAGCGTCTCTAACTAAAAATGGTGGCTATCTTAATCTCACAAATACAGCTGGAATCCCCAGTGAGGTAAGGTTTTAAATTGTTACATTCTACTTTCACAGTTTACCTTCTGCAGCAGCTACCCTCTAGAGATCAAAGGCAAAAAGAAAAAAAAAAAAGCTTATTCAAAAAATAGCTTATAGCCTACCTTTAGTAATTTGAAAATAAAAAAAAAAAGTTTTAGCACAGTCCAATTAAACAATAAAACATTTCTAAATGAAAGAAAAATTTTCTGATGTTTAAACTCTGTCTATTATAGACAAACATTCCTCAGCCACATGATTATTGAGAAAATGATGGCTCTTGCTATCAGTTAGCACCTTCCCTCCCCTTTCTAATCACAAAGAAACAAGTTTTTGGACTTGATTAGAGCTTCAGTGTCTTTACTAAGAAGAACACACACAATAGGACTGGGCAGTATTTGTAGTTATTTATTTCCAAGGCTTCCATGAACTCCAAAAAGAGGATTTCGGCAGGTTTGGGGCTTGATGTAGAAGCTTTTGAAATGAGCATAAATATGCCAGGTGATCTAGCTAGTTTTGGACCAGGTATCTAATGAGCAAGCACTTAGTAAGCAACGTGGTCTTTTTGCATCTGACTATGTTTAAAAGTTTTAACTGTATTCTCCTCATTATAGCCAATTCCTTTGACTTTATACCTTAGAATATTCAAGGTGTTGAAGGTTTCAGTGTAATGGTTGTATTGTATAGTGCATCATTACAACATTTTCCCTGTTTGTTTTTTGGTGGTTTTGGGTTTTGTTTGTTTGTTTGTTTGTGTGGTTTTTTTTGTTGCCTTTTTTTTTTCCTTTATCTCCTTGTCCCAGCATTTCTTAGTTTGAAAATGAGATGTAATGTTGTTTTTGTTTCTGCTAGGCAGCTCTTCTTATGTGTTGACTGTTGATTTTCTAAGTCTGCCTTCCTTATGTCTCGCTATAGAAGCTATCAGTCTCTATCAGAGTCCAAGGTGTTGTGGAGAAAGCATTTAATTTCTTCATTCCCTGACAGGCAAAAAACAAAAAACAGCAAAAAGTGTTACACTCTATCAGAAATGAATTTTTGTTCCAGTATTAAAATTCTCCAGACATGTGTATCAGTATACTCTCTGTGTGTAGGAGAGAGACATATGTGAGTGTATGTGCATTTTATGTGTGCAAGCTACTGAATAAAAAAGATAAATACCATTAGTAGAAAGTATGACTGTGTTTCTGCTTTAAGAGCACTATTTTGCTCAGTTCCAGAGTTAGCTTGGTACTTCTGTTTAGGAATAGAATACATTCATTTCAAAGCAAAGTCTGACCTCTGAACTTTCCTGAATATAAATTACTTTTGGCAATGATAAAATAATTTATGGGAACTTCACATTTAATTCTTTAGCTTGAGTTCCATGCTAACTATATTTCTGGAAAGAGCTTTTGTGATTTTAAACAGAAAACTCCACTGTAAGATAGTGTGGGGCTGGATTTTCTTTTCTATGCAATTGAAATATCCCTCCTAAGGGATTGCAAATGGCTGTAGAGCAGGTGTTTTGATCTGGTGGTAAATTGGTAAGCTGATTACCTTGAAAATTAACACAGCTATAACCAGAAATCATTCCCCTTCAAAAGATCACGAATAGGCAAGGAGAGTATAAACCAACAATAAAACATTCTTAATATTAAAATATCATTCTTTCAAGTAACATGAATGCAAAAGTTAGTCAATCTGTGCACATACATAGAGATACATGTATTGATTTTATTATTGCTTAATATATCATTTATGAATTCTGTCTTCTCAGCCCTCTATTATAGAGGGCAATGGAGAGTAAAAATAATGTTAGTAACTGGTGCTTTTGTGTCACTGTTTTTTTGATGAGACAAATTAAGTTGTCTGTGTGCTCTACATGGGCGCCAGCCATTTATGGATCAGAGAATCCTGGCTGATTCTGACCAAAGTCTGGTAAGAACATGGATTAAAAATCTTAAATTATGACTTGACAGATCCCTTTTTTCATCTATAATTGTTGCTTTTCTAGCTATTGACATACGCTTTGCCTATTAACACATCATAAAAAGTGGATTCCTCTCCTCATCCAAAATCCCAGACACTCTCTTGTTTGCTCCAAAGAATCATGAGACACCAAGTCATATAAAAATGCATATGCCTTGTAGCAAAATTACCTTTTTAAAATGTCTATTCCACTAATTGTTAATGTGGAAAAGTGAATCAATTTGCTGTTTTATTCATATAAAAGCCAAGTTCTGTGCTGAAAAAAACCCACTGTATGTACTGACTTTTCATTCTATGAAAATTTCAAGGGTGACCAAAGAAATCATGATCAGTCTACTGTTTAGGGACAAGATGCTATATAATAAATATAATTAGAATGGAAAGAAGATCAGTATACATATACAAAGGAAGATTTTTATTTTTTTTTTTGCAAACTATGATTTGACACATGTAATTAAGTGATTCCTGAACAAAACATACTTACAATATGTATGAGCTCCAAGTGGCCTTAAATCCTTTCAAATTATTATGTGTTTCTTAGTATACACACTGAGCATATGAAATCCTTCAAAATTTTAGAACACAGGAATTTAGCACCATTTACATCATGAGATTAACATAATGCTGATAAGCTACCACATTAAAATAAACACTATGCCAACTTGTAAGAAACATATCCCTTAGCTTTACAGTATACTACTTCTTCCACATGCCTTACGGAGAGCAGTGATCGGTAAAGCACTTTGCAGCTAACAAGTCATTTTGGGATTACCATAGGTTGGACTATGAAACTAAACTGATTGGAGACACTTGATCAATAATGCAATATTTCACATATGAGTTTAGCTAATATGACACATACTTAAATTAGAAATCTCTGATTAATTTCTTAGATCATTCTGCCTATCAAATTCATGTTGTCTGAATTAGTTACCCAGACTGTAGCATGGACCTTAGAGGAACATGTCAAGAAGTGAGGTTTAACTGGATGGTTGGAAAGTTCCAGAGAATTGACAAAGCCATAGTTAGTATCATTGGCTGTCATAGATTATGGTGGGGTGTTTTTGCTGCTTGTTGCTTGTAGGAAAACATGAGTAAATTGCTGTCTTCTGAATACAGAAGAATCGTACCATAATAAGTGTTTCTGGAGGAGTTACTTGGTGCTATTTTGTTCTTTTAATTCAAACCACTAAATAACCAATAAAACATTAAACCATCAAATAACATGAACTATCAAGAATAATAATTTTTTACTTATTATATTTTGACACCCTTCAATCCTTTCCTTTCAATGACTATAAAAGCCCCTTGATGGTTTTTCTTCTATTTAGACTGGTTTTTGCTTCATGTTTAAATTAAACTGATGAGGTTTATCATATGTTGCTCCGCATTAGAAATTTTTAGAAAGTTGTTTTCTTTCACAGTGCTGAGGCTAGTTGGTAGATTTAGTAAATTAGATTTAGTAAATTAATAAAGTACGAGTGGTCCTAAGTCTATTATGGATAATTTTTTCTTGCTGATTTAAATTGGCAGGCTTATGCTATTTTGCATTACATGTGCGTCAAGAAAGTTGTGTGTTTCAGCATACACCAAGTTTTCACATACCAGAAAGACATGTTTTCAGATACATCTTCCATGTAAGCAAAAAATTTCTTTTATGAAGTGAATAGGTTTAACGTTAATAAAAGAGACAGGCTGACATCACTATCTAAAAGAAGACACCTTTTGTATAATAGGTACTCTACACACTTCTTTCCAAGACTCCACTCAGTATGTCAGTCCTTTGTCATCTCTAGACCTCTCTCAGATAGGTAAATATTAATTTTCTGGTGTTAACGGTGAGAATATTTTCCATTGCCATGATCAAGCAGGTCTGGGTGATGAGACATATTTCAGGGGTTCACAAACAGCTTCTACTTTAAGTGCATAGAAGTAAAATATTCACAAATGTTTTAGGTTTTTTTTCTGCTCTTTCTCCTCCCTCCCCAGTCCCATTGCCTGTTTTTTTCCTTGCTCCTTCTTAAGGAGAAATAATTTAATTTCAGTTATGTAAGAGCTAAAGAAATATTCTGGAGATCTTCACAATTAAAAACCTGACTATTTACTAAACTCTTTCTCAATTTGCATTCAGCTTGCATTCTCTCCTCCTGTTCCGCTAGGCAGCATATCAGCTATGACATTGACACTGATGAAATGTTTTGATTATCTTTATGCTCTAGAACACCAACCAACTACCACTGAAAATGCAGAAACAAAAAACAAACGTAGAAAAAACAATCAAACCACGCATATTTGACAGACTCAGAAGCTGCTTTACTTTGTTTGGGTAGATTAAGTACTATTCTTATAAATGCTGCTGTATCTTTCTGTATGAAATCATAAGCATTGTACCTCAGTTCCTCCACAGGAAAGAACCCTGAAATAGCAGAATAAAATGTATTTCAGACCCACAGTCAGATCCTCAGCTGGTATAGATGGTTTAGCTCCACTCATTTCTTACAGTAAGTAGTCTCTCAAAACAATAAGGAAGAGCACAAGAACTGAAAATGTGCTAAACTGAAACCTTTGAAACCTAGAGACAGTTAAATGCCAGCTTCGACAACCAGTTCTTTGAAGCAGTGGTGCTGCTTCTCTCTGATCTTATGAAGGAGGCTGTGTGAATGTTTACCTTTCTGAAATGCTCAGTGACACTGTCTGTGGCAGAAGAAATGGAAAGCATACGGCCTTAACATATTTAGAAGACAGAGGCAGCTTGTTCTTTGGTACTGATTTCTTGAAATCCACTAACCACTAATTTCATGCGTTTTCAGACTTTAGGGAATGTTTTTGCCTTCTAGTACATGCCCTTTCTTAATAGACTGTGCTTAAACTGATGGCCACTGTAGCTCAGCTGAAAACATCATTCTACTGAAATCTGAAGAGACTTCACCATGAAATTCCAGACTATGGGGAATATTTTCTGTCCTTGACATTCATTTTGTTTATGTGTATCACTGTCAGTAAAACATTTTTGTTAATGTTCTCTTTTTTTCCTTTTTTTCCCCAAGAAAGAGATTCCATCTTTTTGAGAGTGAAACGAAAGCATGGATCTCAGGGAAAAAATGATGAAATACAAATCTAGTCATATTGTAAACACCATGCAGCTGGTCATCACTTGTGTGCTTTGATGTTATACGGTGCTGTTCATATAGTAATTCAGAGAGTATTTATTTAAAGTCTGATAGATAGCTGTAATCTCTTTTTTGCTCTCTGCTCTTCATTACAGTATTACATCACGCTTTCCTTGATGGTCAGGCAAGTTTCAGGACTCCAGTCATTTTTGTTTTCTTTCTTAAAGCCTGAATGCCATTTGCAAGATAAATAAAGCTGATCTACTATCTCGTGAACGTTGTGCATGGATGTCTATATGGGCACGTCGCACAGCCCTGTTAAGAGGGCATTATACTGAGAAAGCAGTTGTCTTAAGTCAAATTATGATTTCCCTACAGACATATCTAAACTTCAGCAGTGGAAGCACTGGGAGAACTATTCCTAGCAAAAATTCCTGCATGGAACGTGTGCACGGTTCCTGGCACAGGTCAATCTATGCTATTCATTAAAATAATGAAGTTTGTCTTGTCTATGCCCCTGTCTTTTCCAAAGCACCTTGGCCCAGTTAGAGGTACCCAGACACATTGAAAGTGGCTATAAACAAAAAATATATACATACAGTGAGATACTTTGGACTCCTGTGGATCTCCGTGGGTGAACTCTCCACATCCATGTATTTAATTCCCAAAATTTCATTTTAGGGACTATAAAATGTATGAAGATTGTCTTACAAAACATGAATTTGATGATTCTGCCAGCTGAATACACATCATATAAAAATGAATTTAGAAGTAAGGGAGCTTGGGCCATTTCCACTTTCCTTGCTAGCAGTTCCTCCTTCATCACATTTGGTAGCCGGGAGTAGAAAGATGTTTATATTAGATAGGATTTCATCTATTCATGGAATGTATTCACAAAACCAACTTAGTTGATTCACATTCAATAGCTCTGTGCTTGGTTAAGGAAAATTACAGTTCTGCTCCATTCCAGGGAAGGAATTTCCTTCACACAAGGAAGCTTGAAGGAAAAAACAATTTAGATGAAACTTGTATAATGTGATAGTATCTAAGATTGATTACAATTCATTGTCAAAAAAGAGAAAGAGTAAATAGGGTTCCACGGGAGCCTGCAGTGGACTGAGGACAGACATGTAAATCTATGCTTCAATAAAGTACATACCTCCATGTAAACATAAACCATACCTTCACTTAGAGATGGTCGGTGGAATATATAGTCCATTTATTTTATTTGCAGATTGTATCAAACTGTGGAGGGGTACAAGTCTAGGACCGTAGAAAAGGATTAGAATTCAAAATAATTTGCCAAATATTTCTAGTTTATACGGAAAATCGATCTAAAATATGTAAAAGAGTAATAAGAATAGAAACAAAGATCTAAAGTTAGCCTGGACAATCTGCAACACAAATAGAAATGCAATGCAGGAAATTTGCAGTTTACGGTGAATCACAAGCAGAACATGACTCAGACATGTCATGCTGTTGCAAAACCTGTAAAGGCTAAAGATTTCTGCTTTTCTGATATTTCTGCCTTTTCCTGAAAATTGCAGTTCAAGGAAGATGTGGGACAACTGGCTCCAGAGAACGGCCATGGAGAACAGAACATCTGAAGAAAAATTGGAGGAATTTGGGTTGTTGACAAAATAGTAGCTTCAAAGATGAATAGTATATAATGTTCTTCGTGATCACTGAGGTTAGGACAAGAAAAAACAAAGTGAAATTACAGCGAGAAAGATTTAGATATGGTATCCATCATTCATGTGGTAAAGACTTTAAGCACTGAAATACTTGGCTGAAGCAGTTAACTGAAAATTGTTCACCAGAGATTTCTGGAAACTACTTAGGCAGAGATGCCATAGATATCGTTAATCCTTCCTTGGACATTCTGAGCTTCACTTCTGTCCTGATTTCCTAGATTTTATAGCATAATTTATTTTATTGTCCATCATGTGTAAGAAAGATTTGGTTGCAAAAAACCCAAATTATTTAGTGTATTATAAGGTACACAACAAGCTCTAGAGTTGCTTATCAATGAATGTTAATGTTTTTATTAATTTATTCCTAAAGTATACAAATAGTGATAAAATCTTAATTACCTTTTGAGATAATACAACAATATTTAGAAGAGTCACGCGGACTGTCTTCAGAATCACCATTACTTTTTCCTTTCAGAATTTGATACGAAAAATTCGTACTGCAGAAATTCTCCTCTTCTGCAGATAAGATCATAAACTCTCTTTTCACTCATTATTTAAATTAACATTCACTGCTTGTATGTGCCTGGCATAGCACCCAGCCTGTTGTTGCACATAAGAAAGAAAATTACTTGAAAACTAATAACATCTCTTCTGTGGGATGAATCTCAATAAAGTTAATAGCAAGAACAAGAAAGCAGAGCCTTGTTTATTGAGACTGGTATTTCTGAGGAAAAAGAGACACAAAATCCTGACAAACATGTCAGTTCTGATGTTTTATTCTTTGTTTATATGTCTACTTAAGCAGATTTTTGCATGCAGAAAAAAAATGTTTTGGTCTAGATTTCTAATTTTTTAGAATGACTGGGACTGGGTAGTAGCAGTTTGTCAGTGCCTGTAGTACATAAAATATGAGACTAAAAGTTCCATCTTATGGGCTGGGGATGTGGCAGTTTTAAAAAACAAGTGCATAATTTTCTGAGTGTATCCAATGTCTTTTATATCATTCACAGACGTGGATTCTGCCAAAATAGTCTAAATGTACTTCCTGTCTGTAGAGTCAGACAGGATCTTCATCTAGCCTTCTGCTACATTTGTTTAATTAATTTTTGCTCTCGTTAGAAATTGATGTGGTAATGTGCCAGTACACTTGATTCAGCTAAACACGATAAAGCACTAATCTTGCACCCAGTGAAACTAACAGGAATTTCCACACTGGCTTTGCTGACTCAGGCACTGGTATGAGATACTGCAGCAATGAGAATATCTGTGTTTCTTCAGATAAGCAGATGACTCATATTTTTTCCTTTATTATGATACTAACTTCAGCTGGCAATTTTTTTGAGAAGATGGCAGAACAGAATTCGGTGCTGTGGCCCCCTAGGTTCACAGAGTATAGCAGCTCAAAGTGGCAATGTGTTACACTTCATAGACAGACCTTAAACATATGCTCTTTTTGAACAGTCATTTTGTCAGTGAAATGTAATAATACTGACCTAAATCCTAAAAATATGCTGAGTACAAAAAAAATGAAGGGCCTTAAACGTGAGTTTTCTCAAGTATCACAGTGGGAGAAAAATGTACAAATGAGAGCTCACGTTGTAGTTTGTCTTGGTGGTTGTTTCCAGGTACTTGACCTGGCTTGAGGAAACAGCAGAGTCTGAACTTACGTAGGGGTTGCATCACATTTACATGAAGGCTTTAATTTCCTAAAAGTTGGTTTTGTAGCTGAAATTTTCAATTATTCCTGCATTTGGCTGTGTGCACTTCATTACATATTGGAAGCTACTGTCTGGCTCCTTTCCTGACTTGCACATAGATTTTTCTTTCACAACTGTTTAAATATGTCTACTGTTAAAGGATTTTTTGTCCTACTAAATCAGACAATTTACAGAATACAGTGGCATCCTTCTGATTTAAGTTAGCTTGTTTAACTTTGCATTATGAACTAAGAACAACATAATATGAATATTATTTTCTTCCACTTCCCACAATACATAGATTAAAAAGAGAATTTTTCCTGGTACTAAATTTCAGCTATGAACTGAGATTTTATGGCCAAGTTATAGATCTGTAAAAACAGGCTTGCTGATAGAAGCCTTAACAGTCTTAAAATAACTTATTAATGGAAAATCTGTTTGCCAAAAAGGCAAAAATATTTCCTATAGATGTACGAAAGCATGATTTAGGCATGGAAAGGATTAATGAAGTTCTTGTTTCTCCCCTGGGTCAGTCCTACCCCCAGCCCGACACAGCTGGTGGAGCCTGTGTTCCCACACTTCATACCTTGGCTGGGCAGTTGCAAAGGTTCTCTCTCTCTTCCCCATTTCTTTAGATTTTGTCTGTATTTCGCACTTTAATTTTCATAACCATCATATTATAAAAGAGAACCAAAACTTTATAAGATACTTTTAAGAGGGACAATTGCAAATTCTGTCCATCAAAGATGTTGCATAATTCATTGAATGTTAATACAGTGATATATTTAATTCCTTTTCTTCAGTTAAAACATTTGGGAGAACAAGACAGTCTTGACTGAGTCAAGATTTTCTTCCTAGGAGACCAGTGTGCCTTTCAATACTGTGGAGACTGGAGCAACAAAGCTTAAAAAAAAATCAGACAAACCCCTGCTTTTGTTGCCATTACTATGTTTTCAGAACCTTACCTAAACCATCTGTTTTGGATGTTTACTGCTGATAATGAATTGATGTAGATTTTAAATACTGAGAGAACAACAGGGTTTGTTTTTTTTAAAGATATCTCATTGTATACTAAGATGAAGTTTCCATGGTATAAAATATTATGAAGTCTGAAGTTGGCTCTTTGAACCTGTAATTGCCACTTGTTATTATTGAAATTGAGGAGCTGTAGATATCTGTAGATGTTTATTAGTTGACATAAGAACAAGACAAACTTAAAGGCAGCTAAAATAACCTTGAGCCACTAAATAGCCTTAGGGATGCAGGATTTTGAAGAGAGCTAAAGAAAAGATGAATCACTCACAAGAAAAGTAGTAATAGAAGCATGCTAAAGTTGTAATATGTGTAAATAACGACCAGAATTCATAGTCTGATTTGACACCAACTTATATTTTATTGTCTATACTTTAACATGCATGTGAAATGTAATCAGATCAGAAGGGTCGTGTTTTATACTTTGTATACTGACTGGAGTATCAAGCTGCCAAAGCTTCATCCAAAGCCCAGCGATATCATGGAGGAGCCCATCCTCCACCATGGTAAAAGGTCTGCTAGGTGAAGCTCAACATTGACTTCTACAATAAAAGAGGCTGAAGAAACTGACGTACATGCTCAGGCTTTCCCTGTCTGCTGATGAAGAGCTGCATTTCAATTCTGAGTATGCTGTAGGTTTCCATTCAGGAGGCAGAGAGCTATTTGGCCCTTGCTTAAAGTAGGTGTGCTTTATGAATGAATTATGCTTTTTTTATACAAAGACATTTACTTCCAATTTCATTAACAACATATAGATCATCATGTATTTAATTATTTTACAGAATTCAACATGTACAGCCCTTTGGGAGATAACAGTGGATTAGCCAGCTTCAAAGGTATTTAAATTTGAGTGTAAGAAGTTTTCCTTTGTAGACAGGGAAGGAAAAAAAAAAAAGAAAAGAAAAATTGATATTGTTTTCTTGTCTCCTGCTGGATAAGATTCACTGCAGTTTTGTATAAGTAGTTTTACATATTTTTATTTATACACTGTCTCTCTATATTAGATGCATTATTTATATATTATGTATTATTCATATATTGTGATATATTCCATCTTTCAGTATGAAAAAAATAAGAACTGGATGATCATTTAATTTGCAGCAGTATTAAAAGAAGGTATTTCATTGATTCCAGTGAAGCTATTAACAATACAATTAAAAAGAAAATGAGACGCAAGATTTCTTCTATAGAAAGTTTTGCATACGGTACAAAAATATTCCAGTAATATGTAATTTATTTGCTGTTAAATACATCTAAAGGATGCAGCCACTACTAGGCCATGATGAAATGTTGTAAATGATACGGCTTCATTCCAAGCTTTAGTCTAAAGAGATATGCCCTGATAAATGACATCAGCAAAAAAAAGAGTAAGAGGATGTCTATGACATTGGCACTGATGTATGGTGTTCTTCATCCATAGATGAGCTTTTGAGTCAGATTTATGTTCACAGTGAGCTCAAATCAATAGAAGTGATGGCTGATGGCTGTGAAACCTCTTAGTCCATTCTCTAGTTCCAAGTTGGCAATTTGCTCATCAAAATCACAGTCAGTGAAAAACCTGGTACCAAACTGTATCAGGACTAGCTGCCACAGGAGGGAAGCAAAAATGCAAATTGATGTTGTGATTCAATTATACTCACAGACTTAAGAGAAAGATTTGATGAAATATATGATATGATGAAACACTTTGTGTATTTTTTAAAGTAAAGTCTTGGAAGTTGAAAAATAATATTCAAATAATATTCAAACTGAGCTTGTAGCTCGAGAGGTTAATAATTGCTTTTAAGATACTTTTTAGTGAAGAATAGGCATATTTCTGCTTTGTATGTTTGTATGCATGTATGGAAAATTGCCTTGACAGTGTTCTGGCTGAGATGTAAAATCTACCCATAATCCTTTTACACACTGTGACTACTAATGAAAAAGCAGATCATTGCCATGTGCCCATTTGAAAGCTTTGTTTACCCTGTGTGCATATGCAAATAGGATAAAAAAGGACGAGAGGGAAAACTATTAGTCCTGGTTTGATCTCATACCACTTTAAGTAGTATATCTATGTGGATTTTAGACTAGTTCTTTCTGACAAAGTACTCACATAAAAGAGAAACCAAGTCTTCTTGAGACAAGGGCAATGCAGAGTATAATGAAGTAACATTTCTTTAGTTGTAAGGAAAAAAAAAACACATCTAAAATAAATTCTATGTCTCACCATAATTTAATATTAAATATATAGAATTATTGCCAATATATAAAGATAAATATAGGTCTACGTATGGATCCATTTTTGGCTGTGATATTCATAATAAGATACTTCTATTGCCATTTTTTAAACTAAAGTTATGGAGCTTGAGGTAAGATATTGCTTTTATTTTCTTTAGTCTTAAATGTGTAACTGTACATAGTTATTTCTGTGCTTCATGAACACAAATAACAGATTTTCTTAAAAGGGGTTTTTTCAACATCTAGTTTGATTTTGATTCTGAGGCATACTGAACTAATTTTATATTAACGGTTCTGAGAATAGATAAGGAAAACAGTGTAACAGATTAGAAATGAGTTTACTTATCCAACTCCCCATACAATCAAATGGATATTTTGTGGTCTGCACTGTAAAAGCAACATGAGTAGACAAATAATAATGTATTATTTAAATTGTGTTTGAAAACAGCATCACCATTTGTACAGTTTTAAGGAATTTGGTAGAAGTAGCCTTCTTCCAAAAATGATTTAGAAGAATGACAGTGCTAAAGGTAGTGGCCTTTAGTTTATGAATCTCAAGATTGTTTGAGTTGTTGAAGTTTGGATGACTTTTTGAAGGTCAGACCGCCTATAATTGGTTTATGGTTAATGTTAAACATGGTTTTATACATTTGCATAATCTTCATGCAATTAAGGTTTCAAAAAGAGCAAAATAATCAAAAAAAATTAAAAGCTAATCCCCCCGCTTTGCAATTACACACCCCAAATATCTGTTTAAAGATGATGGTAATGAAGGATAGGGATTTTGTGGTTTGATGCAGACTCCCCATGGTATTCCTTTGAACTGATGAGATATAGACACTTACTCTTTCTTGTTTATTTCAGTTTTCACAAACCTTGCCACTCAGTGTAACCCCATGTTCAAATCAAAACATAAAATGGTGTATTTTTAAAGGACTCATTAATTTTCTTTGTACTCAAAAGCAGTAACATTTAAAAATGTAATACACAAATTCTGAACTCAAATGTGTTCCAATTTTACTGCAGTTTACTTCAAAGGGTCCTGAAAAAAGTATGCTGAAGAATTGCATTCTTGTGTTGAAAAATTAATACATCACTGACACTGACCCATTTTCTGATTCTCTCTGCTTTATGAATTTTTGAAGTTTTTATATTTGTAAGACAGGTCCATGGTTAAATGTCTTTTAGGATATTGCCCCTTGAAAGATTAAAAAGCAAACCATGTTATGTTTTGGATTGTTTCTTTTT
Source organism: Larus michahellis (assembly GCF_964199755.1). Classification (NCBI taxonomy): domain Eukaryota; kingdom Metazoa; phylum Chordata; class Aves; order Charadriiformes; family Laridae; genus Larus; species Larus michahellis. The sequence continues at coordinate 69,343,795 of NC_133930.1, forward strand.
TTTAAAACCAGGAAGATAGTCTAGAAACTGCAATTGTTTTGACTGCTTCTGTTGAGGCCAAAACTGCTAAACGGATTATGTTATGTATGCAAAATCACTTACATTTTTGAGCTGATCCTGATTACTTACGTGGTTGACATCCACTGAGATATTAAGGCCAGTATTCTCGTCTTCATAAATAAAAAAAGTATTTTCTATTATTTTATCTCTTATTTTGAATAGTAATAACTTTCTCTGTGTTCCACAAATGTTACAAAGCTGTGTAGGCTACAGCTAACATTGCAAGTGTTAATACTTCTCTGCAATACTCAGTTCACCTGACTAATCCAGAATGGTTGCAATATACACTCATCCTTCTGTGAAGGCAACAGGCAGCTGCAAGATTAGCAGAGATTGTAGGTAATTCTACTACTATAAGGTCTGTGTCCTGGCAAATCTCCAATAATTGTGTTCAAATAGCCAGTCATTTCTAAAGAAGTCAATAACTTAAAAAACTGTGTCAATGTGCTTGGTGTTTCACTGGGTAGTCTATGTGTGAAGCAGGTATTATTAGAAATTTAGCCTTGTGTTCAATTTCCTACGGAACACACTGAACCCTACAAATTGCAATCTTTCTTTTCCACATCCTGAAAACTTTCTGAATCCTTACAGTCATCCACACCAGAAATAACTGGGAGTCAGTATTAGTACCCATCCCTTTCTGTTTATTCCAAAGAACATCTAAATATTTAAATGGTTGAGACTCTATATGATGTAATTTTCATGTATTACATTGCTCTATCATTATTATATAATTAGGTTTAAATAAAGTGAGTGCAGTTTATAACTCCTGATTATAATAATATTCTGTTATTTAGTGTATATATTTATCACTGTTCATGACAAACTATAATTATTCTGTTTCTTGGAATAATTTCTAAGACTGAATTTTTAATGTCTGCTGTGAATATCCATCAAATTATTTTTTTTCAAAGAAGTGATCTTGATTTTTTAAAGCTGATCTGATTATTTCTACTGTTTTACATTATTTTGGAAATTCCCCCACTTTCCTTTTCGCATCAATCTCTACTACAAGCAAAGGGGGAAAATACAGTGTTCCAACAAGACTCTGAACAATAATAAAACATGGTGTGTTAGTCTGCTAGGCTGTAACAGACAACACAATATGCATGAAATAGTTCTCAGCATATGATCTAAAAACTGGCAGAATAGAGTTTTGCATTTCACTTGAAATATATGGATTCATACAGGAATTGTCTTTGTGAACTTGTAAAATACCAATAAATATGATATGTGCAATATCTTTTATCATGTATTTTAAGAAATATATACAAAGAAACAGACAGCTATATGTTTAGCTTCGTGATGCTGTAGAAGAAAACATGGCATGGATATACTGTTGTACAAACAGGCATGTAATATCCCAATATTTTGTTCTTTTCCACAGACCTATTACAGTTTTGTATTTTCATATTATAATATTGAGAGAAATAAAGTTATCTTATAAAATCCATATTCTTAGTGAAGTCTTACAATGAGAGAAAATGCACATCTTGTTTATCTATTAAGCTTTCAAACAACAAAGGTACTTAACCAGAGCTCCTGATGGCTTAACATAATTAATTATACATGAAATGTAATGAAATTGAGTTTTAGCAGCTTTAATATATAAAAAAAAAATCCTTTGGAGATTAGCCAGTTGTCTTTCAGATAGGAAGCAGCTATTGAAAGATATTCTTAGTCATCTGGCATTTAACCATGAGAAAAAAGCTATGGGATCCCAGCCTTCATTAGCTCAGAGATCTCGTTTTACGGCAGGCAGCAACCTCACACCTTCTGTGAATGCGGTTGAGGGTTAGGTTGTTTTCACCTGAAGGTGGCATTGCATGGTATTATCTAAATTAACTCATGAACCTGAGCAAAAAAAATTGCACAATAAAGTACATTAATGTGAATGAAGATGACCCTGTGAGTTCTGGCCATTGTAGTGTCTACTTGGAATCAACAGTGAAATGTAAAGTCTGATGCGTGCCTTAATTACCACTCATTGGCACAAAGAGCAAGAGGGATGGGTATATTTAATACTACTTCACTCATTTTTATGATTTCCTAAACATCAGCTTCTGCACCTGCACCTTTTGCAGTTTTGTCCTGTTTTAGTGCTTGCACGCTTCAGGCTTTCTATTTTACTCTGTTTATTTGGATTGGTGGAGTAGTTGATTTTAAAGTGTTTGTCTCTCTCCTCAGAATGTAAGCTTACACTGGATACGTGTGTGAGAAGAACAGGTCTGGGAAAGCTGAGTCTTATCTTACTGATGCTCACCTGGCTGGTGAGGGCATGAAGTCTGTGTTTTGCTGTGAGTACACACCCCAGTGGTTTCACTGCTGGTAGCGCATACCCTAGCTTTCAGCAGTCATTTATCAGTATCTAGTAGTCAGTCTCCGGTTCCCCAACCATTATCCTTACAGTGTTCCACACAAACTTTTACAAATTTCCCATAAAATGAAGTTTCCTGTGTTTGCTGCAGTTTGAATGGAAGGCAGGATTTCTGGGAATGTAAAGGCAAAAAGAAATCTTGCTTGTGAGTTATAATGTACTACAAAAGGAAGGTCACAATAGTGACCATTTAGAGCTCCATAGCTCCTTTGGGATGGGCACACTTATTTTTTCTGTAACTCTAATTCAGGCTTTAGTGTTTTGCTTTCTAAACAGAAGAAAAAAATAAATCCCTGCATTTTACAGAGAGCTTACACTTCCATATAAAACCTCATTAGTCTTGCATAGCTTTATTTCCTCGTTTTCCTCAGCAGCCTTCTTACTGTCAGCCTCGAGATGTGTGTAAGAGGTTAGCTCTGCTGCTGAAAGAAAAAAATTCCACTTTCCTGAACAGTATGGTATCTGCACTCTATTGTAAACATTGCCATTGAACAGGGTAACATTCCTTAAGATAACAGATGTCACTTAGTGACATCTGTGACAGAAGGCAAGAAGGATGATCAGAAATATAAGACAGTTTCCATATACAGAAAAAGCTGGATAGAAATAGACTGTTCACTGCTTCTTTCAGTACAGAAATTAGGACCTTCAAATGAAGGCAGTAAAAGTAAGTGAAACTTCTCACCCAAGGATGTTGTGTGTCAAACTAATGTAGAGGCATTCAAAAGGAGACTGAAAAAGCATTTACTATTTAGTAAGTTCAGGGTTACTGCAGAGACAGTTTCTAACAGGATCAGGAGATCTCCTGAATGGAAAACTGTTGGAATAGGGCATCACTTATGCTTGTCTACTCTACCTGTTTCCACTTAAATCCAGTGTCAAAGACAAAAGCCTGGACTGTAAATGGACCCTTGGTCTGAACTAGTAAGAGTCTCTTTAGCAATTTTTTTTGGGGGGAGGGGGAGAAAAAGTTAAAAGTTTACTAAACTAATTGCACTATTTATGTTCTAAAAATGTTCAGGGGCAAAAACGGGATTCTGGTTCTAGTTCTAAAGCATCTACCTTGCTCATAATCCAGTCCTTAAGGGATGTAGCCGCTTTTTGTTTTCTGACACCCTGAATATCCTGAAGTCTGAAGATGGTTTTATCTGCAGGAGTTATAACTGTGTTTCATGGATGCCACCTCAGGTCTGAGGGTTAATGCAGCCTGCAACCATGGCTTACATGTTACTTTTTAATTTGTATTTCCCTCTGTCAGGAAGTTTAACAAATTGTTATGATTTCTACACATCTACAGATGCATGGCCCCATTCTATGTTTGGTTTCATTTGAAAAACACAATATGAAATTTCAAATAAATATGCTGAGATACTTATGATTGTAACACCGTGTCTGGAGGACAATTATTCAATAAAATGAGTAGAACACTAAAAAAAGTCTGATTTTCTAAAATGTCTTACATACTGTCCAGTTTGTTACAAGTTTCTCAGGCTGATTGTAATATTAGATCATTTTTGTTTAGGAGTAGGGCAATATGTTAGGAAAAAATAGTGAAGTACCTTTTTCCTACAGGCTTCTGTGCGTGAAAAGATATCCAAGTATAATTTCTTTTCTTTTGGAAACCAGCTGTCACTCTCTTCAAAGCCTGTGCTGCATAGCGATTCCACTACAATTTTTGTGAAGAAAATGTCATTGTTCTTTCCTCTTGCGGCAGAGGTTATTTTGTCATTGCCTAACACTGAGTAATACGGATGCCCTACGTATCATAAGTAGGAATCAAATGATATATGTTTAGATACATAACGGAAGTGTTGAAATTACCTTTTGTAATGATACTCTGCCTGGCCTTTGCAAACACAGGTGGAAAAGAAAAGCCTATCCCATCTAAGTCTTTGTGAGTCTGGTCTGTCTCTTGTAAAAATGGAATTTTTCTTAAATTTAAGTAGGAGAGGCTACCATCTCTGCAACAAAAAAAAGTGGTCACATTAACATGATGTCTCTGGACACCAACGTACTTCAGTACTTAGATAATTTTAACTACACAAGAACCACAGCCACACTTGTGTTTAGGATTTAGAGGTTTTATGCTTTCCATGTGGTTAAATATTAGGTTGATTAGCCACAAATTAATTTTATCTGTAAGGACTTTTTAAAATTTGACTTATTACTACAATACATGAATGTTTTCTGTGGAAAATCAATATCAATAGCTATTCTTTAAATAGATTTTTTGGGATCTGAAACCTTTTTCTTGAAATAAAGAATTGACTGGAACAAAAATTAGTGATTTTTATCTTTTCACGTATACCTACTACAAATTTCTACCACTTTTTTTTTTTTTTTTTTCCTTCTCATTTTTGGAATGGCCACCTGGATGGCAGAAATCAATATGAGTGTTTTTGTGATGATACAAAGGTTTTGGGATTCTTTTGAGATGTATGTGTTTTTTCTTTCGTTTTTTCAAATTGATTAGTTCGGTGGAGGTGAAAGCAGTTTGGCTTATATGTTCTCATTGATTTGGTATATGTAGTTAATATATTCTCTTGCAGTATTTAGCATATCTGTCAAGGAGCCAGGAATGAAATAATACCTATGCTGCTAGTCAAGCTCATATGATCTGTCCAAAGAGATTCTTGGCTTTTGTTAACTGGAATAGATAAATATTTTACATGGTACAGCTACTTCCTTGTAGCCATGAGCACTATATATCCCTGCAAACATAATTTCAAGGTTTTAATCTAAAAAGTAAATTCAAATAACAGTGTAATTTCCAAATTACTCTCTGTGTCTCTTTTCGTTTTTGGATTGGTTTTGTGTTTCTTGAAAACCCACCAGAGACCACTTTGTGTTTTCATACAGATAATGGAGATCAAACCTCTTTTGCCTTTTGTTTGCTGTGTTTATGTTTATTTCTTTGTATAACACACGTAAGCAAAAGCTTTTTTTATCACATTTCCTGCATTCTCCTGGGGAAATATAACTTTGGCAAAGGTGGCTTATGGGAAATGTGACTGCTTTAATTTGCTGCATCAGCTCACTGTAGCCTATTAAAATTGTGCGAAGTAATTTTAGCTCAGATGTCAATACGGGCACATTGCAGTTTTATTCATCTTCTGTGTAGCTCTTGCATTGATGATCTGCCTTCCTTGCAATTGCCTTGTACCTTGTGAACAGGCTGTAAAGAACTGTGCTGAGGCATCTACTTGCACTGTAAAACAGTTCAGTTCACTGCACCTACAAAACACACAAATACATGCTCTTGACCATCTCTTCACGGCGTGTTTCCTAACTTTCCGATGACAGATGTGTAGGTGTGGAGCCTCGTATCTGCCCCTGGCTGCCCTGCTGCCTCTCCCACCCCCTGCCTGACCTGCTGGGGAGCCTCCGCAGCCCTCGCAGAACCCCAGCAGTGACAGATCTGCCCATAGCAATGCCTCCATAGCACTGGTGCACCTACGGTGGACTTCAGTGAGCCAAATTTCACTCTACACCTTTGTTAATGAGGGAAGAAAAAAGTCAATAATGTAAATGACTTCACAAACACTAATAAACCTAATAACAACAAATCATGAAAAAAAAAAATGCAGAGGGAAACTAGTGCATAATAAATGTAACCAGGGCATAACAAGTAAATCATTAACGAATTGCACTGGATAGATATTTCTGGTGTAATGAATTATCTTTATTCAACAAACAATAATACATAAACACTTTATAATTTTAGAACGTTACTTGCTTCTAGTGAAACAGTTGTATTGATATTGCATTACGTTATTCGTGCTTTTATTCTGATAATGTTACTTTCTCCTCTTGCTAAGGCGCAGTGTCTCAGAGGGTAGAGTTATTCTGGGGCTGTCTGTTAAATATGCCATGCAACTAACCCAGATCTGAGGAGCTAATTATGTTATCTGTGATGTTATTAAATAATTATAGTCCTTGAAATGGGGTCAGAAATAACAGGACATCCCTGTAGTGCAGCGTTCACAGTTCATATAGAGAACTAGCTTAAAAGAAAAAAAAAAAAGAAGGAGAAAGAGAAATCGATTGCTTGTAAGCTTTAACCCTTTTACTGCTGTTGTCCATGGGTATACTCACAGTCAACCTGTCTTTGGAGTTTCTACATTTTTGCTGCATCCTGGGTCTGCAGCCATTGTGTCTCAACACGGTCTGGAAAACTGATAACCACTCACCTCTTTTTTAGCAGGTCAAAAGCTTTTTCTGGTTTCCTGGATCCCAGGCTCCCAGTTTTTCTTTTTCTCCCCCCTGCCCCCTTTTTCCCCGCCCCACCCCACTGGGTTTGATCACACACAGACAAACTCAGCGTGGAAAGTAGGACATTATATCCAGGCAGTCTTAACTATCCACCTTGAACACAGTCAATTAATGAGCTGCTGGACAGCTGGTTATTCTTGCTTTGCTAATTTTTGTATCTGTTTAAAGGGCCCTAGCTACAATTTCTGTCATGATTGTCATTAAAATACCTGTCTTCATGAGAGTTACATAAACAGAGAGAATGAAATGTGGCAGATACAGAAGTTGTATTGAAAATGCTGGTATTTTTCTAGCATTTGGTAGACATAATGTCTTTTGATTGTGTGTAGTTTCCTGAAATCTACTGCAAACCTCCCTTCTGATGGAATTATACAGCCCTAATATTTTTAGTGTGATTATGTAATCCAGCATTGTAATGTGTCTAATGTACTATATAGATCACATGTATAGCACATAGCACATGAAATAAATTCCAAGATTTTATCAAATATTTTTAAATAACATACAAAATAATTGCATGCAGGGATATTGTTAGAATGGTATCCCACACAACAGGATGGTACATACCACATGAATACACAAGTCTAAAGAGCACTTACACGCGCTCCCATTGCACAGTCCAAAATAGAGACATTTTCTTGAGCTCAGCTTCATAACGCTGTGCTTACTCCTGGAGTTCATAGCCTTGTCACCAGCAGACTACGGGAACTCTTGCACTGAGAATTTCCTGTACAAAGATTGCTAAACTTTTGTTTGAAAGCTGTATTTGCCCTTTTTTGTTGTTGTTTTAGTGTTAGCAACATTATTTACTGTGTTGGGTCGGGATAGGATGGAGTCCACTGCCTTCATAGCAGTCGCTATGGTGCTGTGGTTTAGACTGGTGAACAAAAAATGTTGGTAACACCACCACCACTTTTCACTGTTGGTGAGCAGTGCTTGCCACTCAAGGCCTCCGCTATCTCTCTTTGTCCCTCTGTGAGTGGGCTGGGCGTAGGCAAGAGTTGACACAGCTGGGACAGCTAGCCCCAGCTGACCAAAGAGACATTCCATGTCATGTAACACCACGCTCAGCAATAAAACGGAGAGGATGGACATTTAGGTGCATTAGTCATTTTTTGCTCAGGAACTGGCTGAACATCAGACTGTCCATGGGAGGTGCTGAGTGATAGCCTTTGCATCACTTGTTTTGTTTTCTTTCTTCTTAAACTTCTTCTTCATGTATTAAACTATTTCTATCTTGAACCATCAGTTTTCTTGCTTTTACACTTCCTTTCCTTTTCCCCTGTTCCACTGGGGGTTGGTGGGGAAGCGAGCGTGAGGCTCTGTTGTGCTTAGCTGCCTAACGGAGTTAACCCACAGTGTTTCCTGAAAACCAAAAGTCCAAACAGAGCTGGGCAGACTTCAAAATCAGTGAACTCCAAGAACTACTCGAACTACCAAGAGCATCCTGTGATAAAAAAAAAAAAAAAAAATTCAGAAAGAGCTTTAATTTCCAAAAGAACCCACCCTCATATAAGAAATTCTTATACATGTCAAAGGTAAATTTAATGAACCTGCCTGCCTTTCCCCCTGCTGTGCTGGCCCATAAGATGCAATGATATCTTTTCACACGGCTCCTTTTCCCCTGAGGATTCTATTTATAGATATGTGAAAATTTACTGTTTCATTGAAGTTAAATTGTGTAACAAATTGAACGCTTGTCATCAAACTGTGGAATACTGGTCTGACTTAAAAAATCAGTGTGTTCAGGGACTTATACAGAAAGCCAAATACTCACATTAAGAACCGAGGGCTCTATTCACATGGAAATGGCATAAGTCCCCAAAATGCACATTTTGTTCTGCACATGAGACAGCATGAAGTTCTTCTCTTGCAGAAATATTTCAACCATTGTAATACTTCTCATACCCACCATGACATGTCTAAGTCAGTTCAAAGATGTATGCCAAAAATGGTGGAGTAGTCCTGGCTCTGAACACCTTGTTTGTCTCATAAATATTAATATTTTGTTTTGCAAGCACAAAACCCTGTACCACTGAATTATCCACAGAAAGGGAACAGTAAATTTGATTAAATGCAATATTGGATACCTTTGGGAGCTACTTACCAGTTTGATCCTCTTGAAGGCAAAGCCACTATCAGCGTGAGTAGGCGCTCAGCAATGCATAGACGGGTTCAGACTCTGTTCCTGCATTCTTATGGCACTGTATAATGTCATTTTCATGTGAGGGTGCAGGCAATGGTACATATACAGGGATCTGAATACTTTTGAGACTTTTATGAAGAGTAAATGCCTGCCCTAATAAATGATACGAAATTAAAAATGCAGCCTGTTTAGCTAAGTTATGCTTAATCATATGGGAGAAAACATATGTTTTTCACCCTTATTCATATTCAGTTATTCTGATTCTTTTACCATTTCACAGCTTGCAGCTTGTGCATGATTAAACTATTACAGTAGTCCATATGATAAACTGTTCTAAAATAAGCTGTAAAAGCAGTATTCTGCAATGTTTCAACTTGTATGTTCTTCTATATTAAAAAGACATAACTGTGTTAGAACAGAAAAATAACAGGGGCTTATAATTTTCCCTATTTTGCACAGAGTAATAATTTAGTTAAATTAAAAGTAATGGACTGAAAGGACTAAATTCATGGGATAGTTCAGTAAAGTATCTTCATTGTTAATTCTAGAATTCCCACGTGTCAAATTAAAAGCCTGCATATTTCCTGAGCAGTGTGAAGTTATAGGCAATATACAACTGTATCCTCCTTGAGGAGGATATATAAAGAACAATTTATTCTGAGAGGAATAAATCATCCTCTCGGAGATGTGGATCACAAACTATTTTCCCTCCTCACATGGTCACTCTGTACCTGATTCTGAACAAAACCACAACATATTGGTGATGTTTTCCCACCCAATTGTCATGAAGATTGTTATGATGTCACAAAAAAAGTGAAATCAGACAGTTAGATTACATGTGTAGTTGACCCTTTAGTTTTCCAAGTTTTAAATTTAAACTCTTGCATCTTCCTCAAGACTTATTGCTCAGTTCTCTCCTCTGTTTCTTTGACTAAGATTTATCTTCATCTTACAGTGGAGTGGGAGGCAGAGGGATGATCAAACCAGTCACCCACGCTAATACATTTACACAAGGTGTGACCGAAAATATCACAAAATAATGGAAAATAGCTTGTGTCTGAAAACTACACAAACACCCCTGTGCAGTAGTATATCATCGTAGCTACTGTATCTTACATTATGCCTACTATTTTCTCAGAGTATCTTTCAATGTCATTGCACGTGTGGTGAAGAGGTTTCTCTGCTGGGGAGCAAGAAGCAGCTCATCCAAAACCATGGTATTCTTGGTATGTTCAGAAGTAGGCCTGGAACTATAACTCTCCCTACATCTTCTGTCAGCAAGGGCAAGTCTCACGATTGCACAAGGGATTTTCTACAAGCCAGTCACTGGCGGTATACTGTGATTATTTCTCTCTCACTTGGGTATGAAATCATTAGGCCACACAGTATACACCACTAAGATTCTCTGGCTGAAGCTCTTACTTTTTTGCAAAAAATACCCAAACAAAACTATTCGAATGCAAGTGTGTGAGGGGAGGGGGGGAGAAAGAGAAGGAGGATAGTCTGCAGATTAACTCTATGAGTTCAGAGGTCAGTAGTAGCTACCTGTACTCAATCAATTGAAACTTAATTAATCATCCAAATAAAACAGTACCAACAGACTAGGAGTGTCTCTCCCTGGACTCCCAAAGTCTACGTGCCTGGAATCCTGTTCTGCTGTTTATGGGACTTTAATGTTCCTGCTCAAAGTCAGCATGATGACCTGAAAATTGATTTCCCCAATTTCAAATCAAGGTCCTACCTACTGGAACATCATTATATATTGCTTTCCATAGCTTTTATAGGAAACGTATTCTACATGACTAATTCTGGGATCAAACTCATGGTTGGCAGCTTGAGTGACATGAAACTTCACCCCAGACCTGCACTAAGCACTCAACTACATTTGGGGCTGCAAGTAGAGTCCTAGAAGAGTCTCTATTGGCTGTTTAGGTAGATCTCCATCCCCTAGAAATAAGGAAACCCCATTTTAGCACCTGCTGCCTTGCTGTCTTTCATGGCCTACTGCCTCTGAGGGGCCTGTGAGCCACTGTGGAATTTGGCATGGAAGTGCATCAGGGCTAGCTCCAAGAAACCTTTTCATTGCCTGGGAGTTGCATGTTGCAGTGTTTCACTTCAGGCATTCAGCCACCAAAACTGAGATTCGAGATTTGGGTTAGAGTTTTAAACTGTAAGTTTGTAGCACAAAACAAAACTTGCCCTCTTCTAAGATGCAGTTTTGTTTCCTGGAGAAGTTACAGTCTCAGCCTGTCTCTAGTTGTTTGTCACTACAAGAGAAGTGGTGGGACACAACTCAGTATTAATGAATGTAACCTGTTTTTCCACTTTTTGGACAATCAGTCTAGACATGTGACTTTGCGTGGAAATTTGGCACTGCATATGGCTGTGTCTTGTGCCTGTGTTAGGCATCCTCTGTGCTCCGGCCATGGAAGTGGGGGCTCCTGGTACCTCCAGTCCAGACCAACATCACTGTGCAGAAAGTACCTCTGGCTCATACTGAGACTGGTACTGATATGTGAAGAAATAAGACTTTAGGTACCCCAAAGAGTTTCATATCAGGCAGGGAAATAAATCTACATAAATGCAGTGTTATTTAGTGGCTGTAAGAATGTGGTGCGGCAGTTTACAAGACTGTGCCTTAGTTCAACCTGAATTCTCTTTCAAGTACTCAAGCTGCTACTTCAGATGTTAGTCTTTATTTCTTTGTAGATTTTGTCCAAAATGATCATCACAATTTAATAGCATATTCATTTATATAAAACCCACTAATTAAAAAGGCTATAATAAGTGGGTCAATAGGCTAGAAAAATGTTCAAAACTGTTGTTTCAAATTATTTAAATATTCAGTAATTATATACATCACATTTCCAGAATTGAAAATTCTTTTTCTGCTAGTGCAATAATTTATTTATTTATTTATTTATTTCCATTTCAGGATTGAGATTGACATGTTAGTTCTGGTTTGTGCATGAGAAAACAAAATTTTCAGCTGTAAATATCTACTTATCCACTCAGCTACTCAACTTTAAGTATAGCAGTAGTCTCAAGCACAATAGCCATGTGTTTTCAAGTTGAATAAATGTGTACATTATTTCTCAGTTGCAGTAAAGGTCTTGAAAGCTCTTCCAGTTTGTGGATAATTATTTAAAACAAACCTATTGGCTTAGTATAACATTATAACATTATTATAACGCTGTAACATTTTTATAATAATACAATTTGTTCTGTAATATCACCCAGATGCAGGTATATCTTTCCAAGAAACTGAAATGACTTTTTTAAAGCCAAAGAGAGGATTTTTAGTTTGCCTTGTGAAAACAGACCCTGTGGCAGTGGCTTTTACTAGTAATGTTTTTGATAATAGCTAAATGATTTTTGTGTGATATTTCCCTTAGGTATCAAAAAGTTCTTAAAGATAGGACAAAATATTCAGCAGAAAAGAAAGTATCTGTAGCCATAGCAAACACTAATGGGAAATCAAAATCTAGAGAGTGACAGACCTCTCCGTAGGCATTTGTAGTTTAAACATTGACTGAGTCATATGTGGCAGTCAGTATACGTAGCTGTTTTGATGCTGTTGGGTCTACAGCTACTGAAAATCAAGCCTAAAACTTCAAAGTTGATAATTTGGTTGTTTGGCATAAACAATCAATCCTGAAGACCACGTAATGCTACAATTCAAGCCAGCTATAAATTAGTTTTGATTGCACCTGAGTGATAACAACAGAAAGGCAAAGAAAGATTGCTAAATGCCTCATTCTTACACATATATCATAATACTTCAAAATACATTTTTATTAGTATTTTCCTCTGGAAAAGATGGTTTTACTTTTTTTTTTTTTCATATTTATCTCTAGGTCAGAGTAGGAGCTTAGAATTTTGTATTGCTAGAGCTATTAATTCTCTTGATTGATCTTATACTCAGTTACGTATATTAAGTGTTCAGTTATTCTCCTTCTTCCTCAGTGGAAGCAGAGGAATACAATGCCAATCATATTTTACAGTATTGAAAAGGTCATAGCAGTATATTGCACTATTACTTTATAAAATATATGTTGTAATATAATTTTTGAAATATCATTTGAATAACGAGCACAACATTAATCTGATTTCATTGGTTAAACACTTTCATGAAATGAAAAATAAAAAGTTGACACACTCATAACAGTTTTTAGATAATAGTTTACCTTCATTACCTAAACATTTACCTTCAATTAACCCCCTCTGCCCCCCCAAAAAAACCCAACAACCAAACAACAAAACCCCTAAAATTTGGAATAACTGAAAATTCAGTGGAAGATTCAGTTTGCCAGGTGAGTTTCCTATCTGAGGTTCACAAACTCGTCTTAATTTTGCAATATGTTTAAAGAGTTAAGAATAAAGGAAACCCTATGGCAAACCTGAAACTGAATCACAGTAACATTGCAGAAGGAAATTCTGAAATGATCACCTTCCTACTTAGTTGCAACCACTTTTTAAAGATTAGACTTTCACTCTTTTTAATTTTCAGAACTGACTCACATCTTTTCACTATAAACTATTAAATACATTGATGCTTATATCTCTCTTGATCTTGAAAATTCATATTCAAAAAGGTCAGAGTCCTTTTAATATTTTATGTTAAACTTTTTTTCTTCTTTTTCTCTTCTTTTTTTTTTCCTGGTAGTCCAAAGTAGTTCCTATATCTCATCTCATTGTGTTGAAACTCAGCCAAAGGTCAGTCTGTGAGGAAGTGATACAGGATTAATGTGTCAGTAATTGTTCATCACCAGCTGACATAAGAAATAGCTGGACTGACAGAGTGCTGGCAGATGAGCTTCCAGCTAAAGGAGCTTTCAGCTAAACGGGATTAAGGCTCAAGTTAAGCCTCTGACTGCCAGCCTGAGAATAAACTAAGAAAAGGTACTTTCTTTGTGTGAATTTGCATACTATTTGCTCCGAAGTCCAAATTTATTTTGATGAGTTTAAGTCTTCAATGATACTTTTGGTGAAAAATGTTTCACCAATAGAATTTTCCAGTGGTGGAATACCTGAAGGCAGTAGTCTGTTACTTTCCACAGTGAAAGAAGATTATTGATCTTCCTCAGCTTGCAGTGCCAATTAGCCTGTCATCATTGCTGTGTCAGTACCCTGGGAGCAAAGGTGTGGGTGAAACTGGTAAAAAGCCTTTTTTAGTCTTTCATGAAAATAATGTGTTTTATTGTACGAGCATGAGCTTTCACCATGGTCGCTTCAGTATATAACTTCTATGAGGGCAAAAGAGCTCTTCAGCTGCTTGCTGAAGGTTTGTTTGCTACCAAACTTATAGTAATGTGACTGAGACAGCACAAGTTACACAGTGGATTTAAAACCTAAACTTCAACATACTCTAATCATCCTTTTCTGTGAACATTACTGTAGGTGAAACATAAAACTATCAGGCAATAAGTATAAAGTCATCACAGCATAAGGCAACAGAGACCTACGCACGAAAACATTGTTAAAGTAAAAAAGCCATAAAAGTGGGATGTGCATTTCTTATGCCCATTATATTTTAAGAGCTACAGTATGGTGGTAGGGATTCTTAGTTTCAGGACCATTTACAGAAATTAAATAATTAATCCTTGCAACACTAATGCTTTACAATGAGTTATTTCAAGCTGGTTGTGAAAGGTGGGTGAGAAAAATGTTATATACCAAAAAGGTGTGCCATGGGTCCAATGCCTTGAATAACATTGGAAAAATCAGTAAGAGAGCAGCAAACCTGCCCTGAACCAAGTAGTTCCTCATCCTTAGCCTACTGAACTATGGTACAGGTTGTAGAGGATGGATTGATTTTTATCAGATAGAAGTTCCTAAAAATTCTGAAATGTAACATAGTAAATAATTCACTTATCTTCAGCTGTTTCCAGCAAGCAAGAATAACACGTAGTGGGAGGTATGGAAGCAAGAAACTGACTGGTGGAGATTACATATACCATAGCTGTGATTCTGTGTAATAGTTCTAACAAATGTGTGTAATCATACTATTTGAGATTAAAAATTTAACAATTAAAAAAAAAATTACTTGCAAAGATACAGAATTATTTTAAATGATGCAAAAGCAGCATCAGTCAAAATCACGTGATGTTTATTCTATATATATGTGACCAACACAAGAAACTGCAAGTGAGCTGAGGGCCTAGATTAACAAGAGAGGAAATAGGTTTTATGATCAAACATACAAAGCTTAAAAAAAAAAGAATCACACTTTTAAGCTCAGAGCATCTTCATATGTGAATGGAGTAATTTTGCTCACAATATGGATCCTATATTATTCATTACTTTGGAAATGAAAGATCTATTTTTAAAATAACTTTTAACAGTCTGCATACATGGCAGGTAGTTGTGAAGTAGCAAACAAAGTTGGTCTTCCATAAAATCATTGAAATTTTATGTTCCTAAAGAATGAGGATAGTAAGTCCCACATAAAGAAAGATATAGTTGTATAATTTATAAACTCAGTATCCAATATTACAGTTATAGTTTACTACTTGTGTATTTCATACTAGATCTCCCTTAGTGTATCAAAAGCAATATATTGCATGTACAGAAAAGAGAACTAGTGCATCTGATTACTCTTGATAAAAAGATAAACTCAGATAATGAAAAACTGGCAAACAAAAAATGAAATTGGGTTTTAAGCATTAAAAACACTATCAAAAACATGAGAATGGGAGGCTGCAGCAACAAAAGTTAAGGGTAGCTTGGAAAAAGAAAAGGCAGGAACTATTTCAAGGAGCAAACTGAGTGGGACTTTCAATAGCGAAAATGGGGTTTTGAACTTGATAGTGAATGTGAGAAGAAATGAATGGAGGCATTCAGACACACATGAAAATTCTCACAGACCCAAAGAGGAGAAACAGCCTAAGAATAAACTTTTATCTAGGTTGAGGACATAGAAAATTAAAGAAGCAGGGCAAATTTGAAGGCATTTTAAATTAAATATTTAATTTAATATCCAGTTATTGTCTTTGTGTGCAGAATCAGAACACGTGGTGTGGCCAGTGCCCAGGTTTCCAGTAGTGCTACTGGAGTACAGAAGTGCGGCAGGAAAGTATCACTATACAACAAACGTATGGCAAATTTGTGAGACAGCATTCAAAATGACAAAGAGCAATAGCTAAAAAACATGTGCATCAAGCTAGAGATTTGTTCCTACCCCCTTCTACACTATGCACAGGGTGACTCCAAATTGTTCAAGCTCCTAAGGGACAGTTTCAAACTTCTATGCTGAGATCAAACTGCTGAAATCAGGCTGAAATTTGAAAGTTATATTTAAGAAGGGACAGGAAGTGAAAAAGTTAAACAAAGCAAAACAACATTAACTGATCTCAAGAATAGAAGAACAGAAGTAAATACTTCTGAAGAAAACTGTGAAAGTACACAGGCTAATTTCTTTAATTTAAGAACTTGTGTCATGCTGGGGTGACTGAATATTTCATAGTCATGAAGAACAAAACACTGTTAAAGAGAACAGCCAACTTAGTTCCAAGATGTGCTTTCCAAGAGTTAAAAAAATGCAAACACGCACCAAGATGTATCAGTGTGTGTCAGATGCTGTGGTGATACTTGCCCTACTCTCAAGAACTCAGCTAAGAATCCTGGGAGAGATGTATAATGACAGTAACTGGTCGAGTCTTTCTCTAACAGTGTATTAACTGATGAATGTAAACTTTTTCTTTTCAGTTTTGTTAATTGTTCTTTGATTATGGTTTTAATGAATGCATTTATTCTTTGTACCTCTTTGAGCAGCTTGTTCAAACATGTTTCAGCCAATGGGTGGAGTATGAACTCTACCCTGTGACATTTTTGCTATTCATTAACCATTGTTTATAAATAACCACCTGAGTCACGTGATGTTTTTTTCCTGCCATCATGAAGGTGGACAAAATGTTTTAAACAAGAGAATAACATATACTGAGTGGCAGACACTCCCTCCCCACCCCCACCCCGCCTCCCACCCTTCCCTATTGCTGTTTAAGAGGAAGATGCTGTAATAGGCGAAAAGTAGAAGAAATGGGGGTAGAAGGAAGTGTAGATTGTGCAGGACAAATGAGAAAATACATGAGACACTTAGGGAGACATTGGAGAGAGGTGTAATGTTAATCCTGAAGGATCAATAGCCCAGCATTCATTGTGGGAAACTAAGGGAAACTTGAAGAATGTCAGAGTGAAAGTGCAAAAATATGGGAGGTAAGAGGGAGGGCAAAAGGGGAAGGCCATAGAATCAGACGTGTAACTACTAATCGATAGGAGGAATAGGAAAGCAACAAGTAAATCTGTAGAAAGACAGCAGTAAACAATATTGCAGGTAACACTAAGACAAGTAATAGGGCAGACGTCAATATGGGACTTTAAAGACAAATTTGCAGACAGACAAAAATGCAGCAGTCAATATGGGAGATACAAGAAATTAATACAACGAATAATAAGACAGAAATCAATACAACAAAAAAGGCATGTAATCTGACAGGTGATAAGGCACTAGGCAATATGGCAAATGAAAGCCACCGAAAGTTGTTCTTTTTGAGCTTAATGGGATTTTGTCACTTGCTTCATTTGCACCTTGCAAAACCTAATACAGCTTTCTGCCTTCATGGTAACTTGTTAAAAGGGTAGACAGAGAGCTCTTCTGTGAATTGATATGGTTAGAGTTACAATAGAGGAAGCGCAGAAAGAATAGATATCTTCAAAGGCTATTTTCCAACACCTTGTTGAAACAGCTTCTTTACTAAGATATATGATTAACTACAGACTCAGTCAATAAAAGTAATAAAAGGACTAATAAAAGGTCCAAGGTATTGGATGTGACCAGGTGAAAGTAGGGACACATTTAAAGAGAACTAGATAACATTTATATAAAAATACCTGGCATTGAATTTCAGGATTTTATATAGAATTTGATTTTTGTCTCTGATTATTAGAATTTCAGTGGCTCAGGGAGGTTTTTACTTTGCTTGAAATAAGAGAACAATCCCAAATACTTGAATTCTCAGTTACGCTCTCTGTTGATGACTTCTCTCGTATGCTTGTACATGTAGCTTTTGTTAAGGTCCAGGTCCATAAGAAGCTGCTGATACCTGGCAGTAAATCAGTTTCCTTTGTCAGAAATAATTAGTCCAAATCTTATTTAGAGAAAACAAAGAAAAGAAAAGAAAAGGTATATCCTGTGGTTGTATATGTGTGTGTGTTCTTTGCTTGGAAGATATTTCTCACTGAAGGTGTCTACTAAGACACTCAGATGTCCTACCTCCCATGGGAATATTTGCCGTGATACAGTCACAAATGTGGGCACAGGTGGATGGCAGCACATTGTATCCACTTTATCATGCTCCACTTTCTATCACTCAAATAATCTCAAAATAATGCGCTGTGTTCCCTATAGACATGGCCTTAATGCCTTCCTGCATGTTTGAGCAGTGTTTAGTAACACATGTTCCATGCCTGTAGAAACTACTGCTGCAGAACTGATTAACATTAATGACTATACTATACTGCTAGCTAAAAAAAAAAAAAAGAAAAGAAAAGAAAAGAAAAGGAAGGAAAAGACAAACCAGGCCCTTGTTCTTCTGCCTGAATGAAATATGTTTGCTTTGTGGAATATATGACAGAAAGCACTGGGATATTGATAGGAGGGATACTCAAAAGCAAAGAGGTTGAAGAATAAAAGAGATTTTTTGAGAAAAAATCTTGTTAAATCCAATTTTTTGTTTCATTTATATCTATAGTTATACTTTTATAGAGGTTTCTGCTTCCTTTTGAGCAAGTGGTATTATTTTTGTTTGCATATGCAGTTAGGGATCTCATAACAAAGTGCATATGCTGGGTTCATGCTGAAAATATTAGATCCAGCTACACTTATGCTATACATCCAGTTACTTGGTAGGAAAACATGAGAGAAAACCGAATAATAAACTGTCAATAAATCTGCCATATCATCTTCCTTCACTCTGTCATAGAAGGGATCCTGTTTTTCTCACATTTGAAACTGACATAGACAGGAAAATACAATGAGCTTTCTTACAAAAGGTGCCAAGGAAAACGGATTAAATCTCCTCGCATGTCTCTGGACTCTTTAATTCTCACGTCCAGTGGCTTGAAGGGCTCCTCGGCTTCTTCCTGTAAATGCTATTGCCTTCACATATTTCACAGGTCAAAAGCCCAGGAGTACTAAGGCTCCTTATTCCATACTCCTTTTATCTAAATTTTTTCTATCCAACTGAATCTGTTGTAACTGTTAGTGATGAATTTTGCTCAGGTGACAACCTGCCCTGGGGCTGCCGAAGAAGTACTTCAGATAGAACTGTTATTGGGCATTCTTAAACGATGTCTCTGAGGTGTCATCTCTTCCCCACAGCTAGGGCTGCTTGAGCATAATCTTTATTCTATTATTTACTTTACTTTGAGCATATTACAGAAAACCTTCAGTGAAACTTGAGCAGTTGAGTATTTGAACTTACCCTTTTTCCAAGTCTTAGAGCTATATAATGAAGAAGCCTGAGGTGTTCTTCCTAAGGATATTTTTTTGTTGTTGCTAGTCTCATTGAACTGCCACACTGAAATGAATCATATAGATTTAACACTTCTGTTAACTCTTCTAGTCCTTACAAGCTTTACTATGGCATGAATTACACTATCTATGTAAACCAATTTTATTAACTATTTTCAGAGTTCCACTGTTCTATTAAATTGTGTTAACATCTGTAAACAGTATTTTCATAACTTCTCTTTGATTTATTAATAATAAGAACTAGGTGCTGGAAAGAATTAATATAACCATCTGGTTTTGATCTGATTTATTTATGTGGCAACCATAATTTTCAAAACCCACAATTCCTTAAGCATAACACCATTGATAACGTCTTCAGGAACATCTCCTGCATATTAAGGGCTTCCACTTAGCTGAATAGACAGTGTTTTGTTCCCTTTGCTGATTTATTTCTCTTAGGACTAAGAACGGATAGTGGGCAGGTATTGGTTTGATGCTATCCTGTTTATTACAAAGACGGTACACAAAGTCCTGTTTCACTACATTCAGGAGAAACGATTTACAAAGGACACCTTCCCATTTAGAAATGCAGATCTCTTTCTCCAGTGAGAGCCCTTCTCAAATGTAGTTCTGTTTCCTGGTTTCACCCCAGGACTACTGCTTGCCTGGCTTTCTCCTGTGACTCTTACTTACAGGCATATGCAACTGCAACACATACATTCTGCAACCCCTCGTATTATTAATAATCAGTTACCAGGGAACCCTTTTCTCATATGGCTTAAGTACTCATCAGCTGTACCAAGTAGCCCATCCCTAGGGCAATAGCCTCCACTTTTCAGGTATCAGTGCACTATGGTAGAGTTAAATATTCCTTCTACTTAACCTGAAAGAAAGATGCTTACTGCAGTTGTTCACCTTAATCACGTCTATGACTGGCAACAGGTAGTCTCCTAACAGCAGAACAATAATACCAGGACAGTGAACACATGGAGTAGATGTCTTGAATTTGTTTTATGTGGGTTCTGCTCCAAACACGAAGGAGTCTTTGGTGTGAAGATTGCTAGAAAAACAACGTGATGCAAACAAGTCTGTAAGTAGCATATAAGGGTAGAGATAATCATGACCGTGTTCACGTGGTTTGTAAAGAAAAAAAAAAGTTAATCTATTGCTCACAGCAAACTATTCTGCTTAAACTACTTAAAAGCAAAGTTTCATTCATTTATATATTGAAGAGATTTATGTGTCTCTGTCACAAATCAGTGTTAGATCTTTTATGTCTGTATTTGCAGACTAGAAAATAATTACATGGTTTCACTTGTAACATGTTTAGCAAGTGTTCCCATAATAAACAAACACATCAACTTTAAGTATAGTGACAGAATATGAGTAATTTTCACCTTACACTAAAAATATAGAAAGGAAGAAATAACAATCAGGTTATTTATCTAATTAAATAATATGATAACTCCCACTTGTATAAGACTTTCTTAGCTCAATTCATTACTAGTCTATATTCAGTGAATGACAAGGAGTAAGTAAAGCATGGTGTGCCACTTCCAAGTTCTTTCTAAGCACACTAAGAACACTGTCTCTTCCTCTTAGACGTACAGTTCAAGATGCAGTCAGTTCCCAATTAGAAAATGAAAATACAGTGTGTTCTAGTTCGGAATATGTCAGGTATGAAAAGAATATTTCTACAATTAATAGTTGCTTGTAGTCAGATAAGTTCACTTTCACATTAGATTTCCAATATACCCATTTTCTATACTGACCTACTAAATGTAACAATTAATAAAGAACTACCATTGCAATTCAGCTATTTCTCATTTATTTTCTTCCCCAGCATATGCTCAAAAAGACCAAAAGGTTTGTTTAGTTTACAGTAGGGGTTTTTTTTGTTTGGTTTTTTGCTTGTTTTTTTCTTAAATAGGAGGATAAGGGAAATCGAGCATTTCATTCACTGGTCTTCTAAAGAGGCAATTGCTTTACAGTCCTTTAAAACAACAGCCTTTTAAAAATATTCTGCCTTAAGCCATACATGTCACTTACTCATTCCAATGTTTTTTCTGGACAACCTGTATTCTGCTGTACTTCTTTCCTAATGAAGCAGCTAGTGAATCGTAATTTTAGACATCCTGGCAAACTCTGCTTGTTGAACAAAGAAAGCCTCAATCCACTGGTCTTTCTGAACTTGGGTTCCTTCAACAGACCCCTACCACAATGATGCCTTCTTTATTTTCTTTTTTTCTCAATGTTCAGAGACCTTCAGTACTTTGAACAGTGGAGCAGATTTACACTTTAATGTAACATGCACCAACTTTTTTTTTTTTCTTAAAGAGTTTATATCCTTCTTTATTATTATAATCACCTGAACTTAGTCTTTTTATGCCAATTGAATTTATAATTTTGCTCATGAACTTTGAGCTTCTTCTCTTTGTTCCAGATACTTTTTCCAACAGCACCTGGACTTTTGAACCAAATGTATCTGAAACAAAAGTATATGGACCAAAAGTACATAAAACCTTTGTCAACATTTCTTCTCAATTCTCTATTAAATTTTCCATTACTGTTGTTCTCCACCTATGGTCATATGCAGTTGGTTTGATTCATAGATAATTTTCCTTTTCATTGTTTTTCTCTCTTTAACACACAACCCTTATTTCCTCTAGGTATCCAGTCAACATGGACGAAGTGTCACATGCATGCTGTTTTTAAATCAGTTGTGTAACTTATTAAATTAAATGAATTATTTTTTTTTCCAGTTGTGGTAAAGCATTTTAATATTGAGATTCAGCTATTTGCTTCAGTGATTAGTTTTATAGTAGGTTGAAGTCTATTTATCTCTTTTTTTCTAAGCTGCACACAGAAACAGAATGAAAGATAGTCCAGTAAGAAATTTGAGTCAAAGATTTTCAAAAGTTCTTTAGGATTACTTTCAGCGTATTCTACTTTTATGTTTGTCTAATCAATAGTTAATTCATAAATATGTTTAAAATAGGATTGGAACTTGTTTTCTATCTGCAAGGTATTTTTGAATTGCGTTGATGATTACTTACAGGTTTACCATTTTTTCCTAAGTATGAATCTACTCATGGAATCATAGAATCATAGAATTGCCTAGGTTGGAGGGGATCTTTCAGAACATCTAGTCCAACCACCAAATTAACCAACCATCAAGACCAATCATTCAGAATATTTAAACATTATTCAGGCTTAAGAAATACTTCACAAGAGTTTTTTCCTCAGAGCTTTAAGTTAAAGCAAATAGACTAGGTCAGGAAACTTGACGGATTGCTAATGTATTGAAAACTTTCTTCAGATTTTATCAGCATGCTTTATACAGAAAAAAAATTGTCAGCTTTTTAATATAGATTTGATATTTAGCACAAATTGATTAGCATTGTGAGATATTAAATACTTAAGTTTAACTTTGCAAGTACTTTGTTTAATTGTTAGTTAATGGATTAAGTTCCTGAAATGGAAAGGGATGATCAAGCAATTAGGCACAAGCATTGTAGTTTTAAAGTTCGGATATAAATCTGGCTTGGCTTTCAGACAAAACAAACGAGTTCAAATTAGTCATTTCTCCTTGGTGTTGTGCAGCTCCATAGCTGATATTTTTTCTTTAGAAATAACTTTATAAGACTTCACCTTGTTCAGGCATCTCTTAACTAGAAGTATACATTACTTTAAACTTTTTTTGATTATCTGAGGAGGGACTGATGTTTGAAAATTTGTTAGTGCTAAGTAATTTCTGTGAGAAGAAAGTTATGATTTACTTGGTTTGATGTTAAGCCAATGAAATAAAGAATTCAACGATACTCCTGCTTCTTTTCATACCTGTGTGGTACTTCTTTCTGTCAAGTCTGAAGCTGTGAATTTCAATAGTAGTTTAAAGTAATACATCACTTCTATAGCACACATTATTACCTTGGCACAGTTCTGGTGTCAGTTTTCATTCAAAATCTACTGTTAGGAGGTGCTTTCTTGCTTCTAACTGGTCCTACCACACAAAATGCTTAATGCAATAGCACAAATACCATTGTGTATGGTCTGGCAAATACAAAATATTTTCAGATTTTGTTTTACTGCTAGCTGCAATAACATCATGAATACTTTAGAATAGCATAGCATAGCATAGCATAGCGTAGCATAGCATAGCGTGGAACGGAACGGAACGGAACGGAACGGAACGGAACGGAATAGAATAGAATAGAATAGAATAGAATAGAATAGAATAGAATAGAATAGAATAGAATAGAATAGAATAGAATAGAATAGAATAGAATGGAACGGAAAGGAACGGAACGGAACAGAATATTTTAGTTGGAAGAGACCTACAATGACCAACTGCCTGACCAACTCAGGGCTGGCCAAAAGTTAAAGCATGTTATTAAGGGCATTGTTCACAAGCCTCTTCAACACTGACAGGCTTGGGGCATCAACCACCTCTTTAGGAAACCTGTTCCAATGCTTGACTACCCTTTTGGTAAAGAAATGCTTCTTATAGTTCAGTCTAAACCTCGCATGGTGCAGCTTTGAACCACTTCCACCATCCTACCACTGGATACAAGGGAGACATGATCAGCACCTCCCTCCCTGCTTCCCCTCCTCAGGAAGCTGTACAGAGCAATGAGGTCACCCTTCTGGGCACATTCAAGTACATCCTTCACATCCTTCTCAAATTGTGGGCCCAGAACTGCACACAGTACTCCAGGTGAGGCTGCACCATCATTAAACACAGCAGGATAATCACTGCTTTTGATCATTTGGTTATACTGTGTTTGATGCACCTGAGGATGCAGTTTGCCCTCTTGGCTGCCAGGGCATATTGCTGACTCATACTGATCCTGCTGTCAACCAGGTATTAGGGTTTTTTGGGGTGTGTAGTTTTTGTTTGTTTTGCTTTTGTTTTGTTTTGTTTTGCTTTGAGATGAAGCTGTTGGAGCTGTAGGCTCTGATATTCCCTTTCACTTTTGGAAAGGTTGGACTATCTCTAACTGACACAGTCCTCTTCTGGAACTGTCATATTTTGTTGTTGGTAATATTGGCACAAAACTTAACTCTGTCTTTGATTATTTTTTGAGTCCTGTTCCTCTTTCAGATGCTCAGATGAACAGAAAAGAAAAAGAAAAAAAAAAAGGAAAAAAAAAGAAAAGGAAATAAAAGAAAAGAAAATAAGAGAAAAGAAAATAAGAGAAAAGAAAGGAAAAGAAGAGAACATAAAGGGAGAGGAGAGGAGAGGAGAGGAGAGGAGAGGAGAGGAGAGGAGAGGAGAGGAGAGGAGAGGAGAGGAGAGGAGAGGAGAGGAGAGGAGAGGAGAGGAGAGGGGAGGGGAGGGGAGGGAAGGGGAGGGAAAAGAAAAGAAGAGAAAAGAAGAGAAAAGAAAAGAAAAGAAAAGAAAAGAAAAGAAAAGAAAAGAAAAGAAAAGAAAAGAAAAGAAAAGAAAAGAAAAGAAAAGAAAAGAAAAGAAAAGAAAAGAAAAGAAAAAAGAAAAGAAAAGAAAAGAAAAGAAAAGAAAAGAAAAGAAAAGAAAAGAAAAGAAAAGAAAAGAAAAGAAAAGAAAAGAAAAGAAAAGAAAAGAAAAGAAAAGAAAAGAAAAGAGAAAAGAAAAGAGAAGAAAAGAGAAGAAAAGAGAAGAAAAGAGAAGAAAAGAGAAGAAAAGAGAAGAAAAGAGAAGAAAAGAGAAGAAAAGAAAAGAAAAGAAAAGAAAAGAAAAGAAAAGAAAAGAAAAGAAAAGAAAAGAAAAGAAAAGAAAAGAGAAAAGAAAAGAGAAGAAAAGAGAAGAAAAGAAAAGAAAAGAAAAGAAAAGAAAAGAAAAGAAAAGAAAAGAAAAGAAAAGAAAAGAAAAGAAAAGAAAAGAAAAGAAAAGAAAAGAAAAGAAAAGAAAAGAAAAGAAAAAGAAGTTAGAAGGGACCTACAACCTGCTCCTTCATCCATCATTTGAATGAATGAAAAGAGATATGTTTTTGTTATGGTGGTGAAAGTTTTGTCTAAATGCTTAATATGGCAATATGATAAGAAGCAGCAGTAACAGGTTAATTGAGTAGCTTTTTTTTTTTTTTTTTTTTTTTATCGGGGGGGATTTATGTGCTTATTTGTGTGTTTTCCACCTGTCCTGGTTCCAGTTGAGATAGGGTTAATTTCCTGCAGGCTCCAGCAGGGACACAAGTATTCCATCCCGTGGGAGCCATGTCCACCCTGAGCTGCCGCGGAAGGGAACAGGAAGGTGCAGCTTGGAGCAGGCGGGGATGTCCTGCCGCCAGTCGGTGAGCAGCAGGGAGTGGCAGTTCCGTAACCATGTTTGTATATTCCTCTATCTGTGTTACTGTTGTTTTCTTGTTCCCTTTGCTGTTTTGTTAAACTGCCTTTGTCTCAACCCATGAGTTTTGCCTTTTTTTCTTCTGATTCTGCCCGTTTTGGGGAAGTTCGAGAGAGCGGCACGTCTTTGTTGCCGTCTGAGGCCAAACCACAATACCACCTGAGGACGCTATGGACTTTTAATTCCCAAACCTCCAGAATTTTCAGACCAATATAGAAAAAAAGCCCAAAACATTATATGAAATAAGAAGTCGTCTGGAAATTATATTATGGAATGTTTCTAGGAGCCCAGTGAAAATAATTTACTTCCTATCATTGACTAAATCAGACATATATATTTGCATATTTCGATAGTCTCAAAATGGAAACAGATTTTAAAATTTACAGAATTTCAATCTCCAACTGCATTGGTTTTCTAGGCCAGGAAACTACTCTGGCATGGAAAAACAGACCTCTGCTGTCCTGTTTTCTGGCAAAGCAGAAATACTGTTAATCAAATAACACTTCTCAAAAAAATGGGAAAAGAATGAATATGCTTGGAAACAGGGCACTGGTTATTTTGCCTGCCAGGCTACCAAATGCTCCTTTCTTTTACTTTCTTCAGTCATGTCTAAGCAAGCTCAAGTGAGAGAGAGGAACATCCAGATTGGAATAAAAGAATTGCCTGCTGAAGTGACATGAATGGGAGGCTGTGGGCATTGTTTCAGCAGACAAGGATACGCATCCCAAACTCAGAATTGATGCTTCCTCCTTGGTGAGTGGTCAACAGAATGAAAAAAGATTACATGATACTTGTGAGTGAACTCTTTCTGTGACTGAGTGGTGTATTCTGTGTGCCATACCTGAATTTGTCCATGCACTTTACCTTAACCTGGTTTGCATCACATGGTTTTCAAAACAACTAGACAAGAAACATAACTGATCTGCAAATTGAGTCTTTTGGAGATGCTAATAAATATCCAAATTCCTAACATCCTTCATCACACTCAAAGGGGAACAGAACAAATACTGACATTAGCTGAAAGGTACGAGACTTAGTAACACCAGGAGAAATCATTATCAGCATTATCAGACCAGGAAGGCTCACTGCTGTTCTGCAAAATGCTTCTAAGTTTGGGGCAAGTGACAGAATTTGTCATTCCAGAATACGGTCACACCAGTAGAGAGGTGCTCACTAATCTTGGAGAACAGGTATATTGCTGCAATGCTTCTCATTTTTTTTCTTTCACACAACAATAAGAAGATCAAAAATAGCGTTGCATTATGAAATTGTTCTGTGCCAGTAAGCTTGATGAGGCTTGAACTGAGCAAGTGAAAAACACTGTATGTTAAGTGCATGAGAGATGTGTGGAAAGTGTGTCAGGTCCTTAAAGAATACAGTCTGTATTTAAATACTTTCCTGTTAAATGGTAAAGACACATGGTAGCTGGTTTAGGAAGGATTTCACTGAAGCTGGAGTTTCTTTCTGATTGTTTGAGATAGGTTTATTACTTGGTTTTTGGTGATGAAAAATTTGAAATAGCATTTTGCACAGAATCAAATATCATGAAGATATTTTAAAGGAAGTTTTTAATAGAAACAAACAAATCAGCAAAGGATTTGACATATGCAAATTGATACATTTCAGTGAAGTTTGTTGGACAAACATGAAGTGTTTATGCCTATTTTTGGATATAACTTACATTTTCCTGAGTTTCTGCAATGCCTCATAGGATTTGTAGTCTAGACTAGGAGGTTGGCCCCTAAAGCAGAATGATGACATAGGCACACGTGTTAAACCTACCATAACACTGCAGGAGTATTCAGCAGTATTGATGTTCAATTGATTATCCTTGAAATTAAGTAATAAATTCAGTTTGTCTGACGGTTATTTGCCTGAGGATCCTGCAGAGGGGAATATATAGGCTGTGCACATCACAGCTCCTAGTAAGATACTGCACAAAGAAAATATCTTGTTCTGGGTTACGTCACTGTTCTGTAATGTCAAAAGGATGCCAGCATTCAGTTACAGGGGCAGAAATAAAGATAAAACTGAAAATCTGAATGTAGCGTGGCATAGAAATTAGAGAAAGTAATGAGTTTCTTCTATTTATTTATATGTCATATAAATTACTAGATATATCTTATATGCAGGTTTCTCTCAGGCAGCAGCCAAGTTTGATCAATGTAGAAACCCTAACTAACTACCAGTAGTTTTGCACTCAGTTATCTCAGTACAGAATGAAACATGAAGGGGAGAGACATACCTATGAAACTCCTTCATGGAACTACATGGCTGTCTTTGTGACAGTACTGACTTTAGGTAGAAACAGTCACTTGTTGTTTACATATTGCTCTCTTCAATAAGCTCGGAAGAGAACATCCGTACGGTATGTGAGATCTGTTAGAAGTCAGGGGTGAAGAAGGGGAAAAAGAAGTCCAGGGAATAGGGTATACCTGCATCCAGAATTGGTGGCAAAATTAATATTAGCACTCCCTGGTAGTGAGGTCGGGAGGCTTTCATCGCTGTTCATGGTATGGCTGCTTTGGGTAGTTAGATTTCAATTTGAAATAGCGGCATTTCACTCCCTGTTGTTTTAAATGGGAAAGTGATTTTGTAGTTATGGAAAATTACTTTCACAGCCATTCTCAGACTTCAGACACAGTAAATTACTTGAAAAAGAAAAACACATGTAAGCAATGTCTTTATAAGTACATCTGAAGCCTACTCATAGAGTGGGCTCAAGATTACAAAGAAAGGATTTTAAAATTATCCTAATGCTGTGTTAAATCTTTGAAATGCAAAACTGGGACTGGACTTTTAAATAGGATGAAGATGGATGCCTGCTGAGAACTTTTCAGAAGTTTATCTGTAAATAAGATGCAGACATCAGGTGCTGCTGAAAACCCAGTTAAGTAACTGTACACATATCTAAGCATTCAAGTGACTTTAAAAATCTGTCTCCATGTGTATATCCTAAAAGTGAGTCACTTGAGCCCAGACTGCCCCCTGAACAAAGAGTTTAATTATATTATTTTTAATCCTGAAGCTCCATTCCTCTTTACTTGATGAAGATGTGCTCAAGTCAGTTACCTTATCCCTTTTGGTTTTATTTTGACACAAGGTGAGCATGTAGGACAGTGGTTTGAGCCACATGGTACCCAGAATCAAAATGAATTTTGGCACAGAAGCCAGTGAGTGGCTTTCATTTTTACATTTTACTTTGTGCCAAAAGAATTATGTTTCCCTTCAAAAGGCACTTTTCATTTTGGGAATTTGAGGGGGATCTTTTACTTCCCTGTGGCTTAGTGCACCTAGACAGTCCCACAGCTGAGCACTAATCGCTCTGTAGCTTGTATATTAATAACTCAATGTCATGGCCTTTACTCATGTGAGTAACTACCCCAAGTGCAGTAGGACAGCATTTTGTACACAGCAGGAGGCATGTTGCACAGGTAATGATGGCCAAAGTTTTGACAGAGTGGAAAAGTGGCCGAGTCCCCAAAGTATATTATTGGATCAATGGGACAACACTAATAGAATGAGCTTCAACAAGGCCAAGTGCTGGGTCCTGCACTTGGGCCACAACAACCCCATGCATCGCTACAGGCTTGGGGAAGTGTGACTGGAGAGCTGCCTGGCAGAAAAGGACCTGGGGGTGTTGGTTGATAGACGTCTGAACATGAGCCAGCAGTGTGCCCAGGTGGCCAAGAGGGCCAATGGCATCCTGGCTTGTATTAGAAATAGTGTGACCAGCAGAAGGAGGGAGGTGATTGTCCCCCTGTACTCAGCACTGGTGAGGCCGCACCTTGAGTATTGTGTCCAGTTCTGGGCACCTCAATATGGGAGAGATATCGAGGTGCTGGAGCGAGTGCAGAGGAGGGCAACGAAGCTCGTGAAGGGCCTGGAGAATAAATCTTATGAAGAGTGATTGAAGGAGCTGGGACTGTTTAGTTTGAGGAAGATGGGGCTGAGGGGAGACCTCATCACTCTCTACAACTACTTGAAAGGACATCGTAGAGAGATTGGTGCTGGTCTCTTCTCACAGGTCATTCGCGATAGAACAAGAGGGAATGGCTTCAAGCTGCAACAGGGTAGGTTTAGACTGGACATTAGGAAAATATTCTTCACAGAAAGAGTGGCCAGACACTTGAATAGGCTGCCCAGGGAGGTGGTGGAGTCACCATCCACCATCCCTGAATGTGTTTAAGTGTCATTTAGATGTGGTGTTAGGGGATATGGTGTAAGGGAGAAATTTTTAGGGTGGACTCGATGATCCCAAGGGTCTTTTCCAACCTAAATGGTTTTATGATTCTATGATTCTATATGGATGTATTGCACAAGAATACCATATTTTTACAGAGTTCACAGAGTGGAAGAGAAAAAACTGACATTGGGGCATTTCTGCCATCCCAGAACCAACTTTATTGCTACATTGATATCTCTACATGATGCTTCATTAGTTAGAACAAATGGAATAACATGATGAAGCTGCTGTCTCTCTATTACTCTCAGCACAGCTCAGAAAAGGTTAAATGGGCAACTGCCTTGTTATATGTCTCTGTCTCCCAAGAGGAAACTTAAGACACAGAAGCATGAAAAGTACTTAATCTCCCTTTCTCCTTTTCTCTTTCTCTTTGTACACAGACTTCACATCTGTTCCAAAACATGCATGACAGCTGTATAGATATACTGTTCCCTAGCAATAATCTTCCGCTTTCTCAGGACAAGCTCCAATATTTCATGTCACTTTGTAAACAGTGTTAAAAAAATTATCAAAGCAACTTTTGTTCCATTAGCTTTTTCATCTACTTATGTCCATCTCTTCCCTTCCCCGAATTCTAACACAAATCATGTTTTACACAGCAAAGTTCAATTTTTGCACAGAAAAAAATTAGAGAAAATTTGAACTTGCATATTTTTTATATTTGAAAGGAAGTGTGGGCAGATAGCATATCTCCTCTCATCTTCTACAGAAAATTAAAACAAAATTAGAAATTTCAGCAGAACTGAAAGATAAGTCTAAAAGGTTGGATTAAGCATATGATAATAATGGGTGTTTAAAGCTTGGTTAATATCTCTTTTACTGTGACACATAAAGTACATAACAGTAGCAGTGCTGTACTCTCTCACAATAGTGGTAGGAAATAATAGTCGTATTTACAGGGATTAATACTTCTTGCACTAAAGGCCAATAGAGGAGCTCCTGTGTGCTTAGGTACTGTACAAACTGTACATTGGGACACCAATGATCTCAGTTTTCTAAGTAAACAAGGATGATTCAAACCTTTTCTGTTTTATCCTTCAAAAACTCTGATCTAATAAACTAGTTTAAACCAAGCTGAGAAAGTTAAAATATCAAGTTCTTGCAAATTTCATGAAGGGGTGAATTAAAAACAAGGAGGAACTGAAGCGTTACCTGTGAGCCATAAGTGCTTATGTACACTTTTTGCCTCCACAGAAGGCACAGCAGGTGTACTAGCCCATTCTGCTAATGGTATGTGTACTTACATACACATGTGTCTGTGCAAAACATACAGTCATAAAAACAAGGTGGTATTCTCTGACTCACCAACCCCAAATAAAGGGCTGTGGACTGTAAAGAACATGCTGCACAAATCACTATATTAAAAGCTGAAATACAGTTATTTGCACGGTGCCCCTCTGCATCATCTGTGTTGCAGAAGTTTTTTCCAGGAAAAAAACGTCCTAGGAGTAAATAATAAGTAGAAACTGTGGCACAGGAATGTAATCATGTCATTCTTCAAGATACACTTGGGTGCTAGATGCCAGCTCTAAATGCATCTTACATGATTGCAGGTCATCGACAGTGCTTTAAACACTTTTCAGAAGACATATATTTTTTTCATATTGCTACAATACAACCTGTTAAATGCTTTGGCAGCAAATCTGCAGTTCTTCACCCTTTGTGGGGATGAAGGTTACAGGATTTGTCAGCAGCAGACATATAGCATCACACATCATGGCAATATCTTTCTTTCATCCTAGTTTTAAAATCAAGTATTTAATACTTTACAAACTCTACCTTGATAGTAAAGGCCAAATAATGCTTATTTCTAGTAAAGTAAAAATAAAAATAAAATGTCGCATTACCAGTAATTGTTGATTGATGCTTAAAGCTCTGACAGACATAAAAAGATTTTTAACCTTTTCAGTATTTCTTGATGAATAAATTCTGAGCCATGAACCAAAGCAGCCATAACATTTAGAGTTTCTGAATGCTTGTCAAAGACTGATGGGGACTGAAAGGATTACCATAAAAATAAAAATAAAAAGTTTCCATGTTCTCTCACTTTGGCAGAACATGCTTTGAGGGGTGGGAGCAGCCCACTTGAAAGAGATCTGTGAATGACAAGCTGGGAACCGAAAGACCAAGCAACTCTCCCCCAGTATGTGCAGAGGTATTAATAAGCTGTATATCCCTTCTTTTAATTTCCTTCACCTTTCTCAAATTCCCTTGCTAGTCCCTTTCTCTTCTTCCATTCTGCCTCTTCTGTTTATTTTTTCATAGTACTTATTCATGCAGTGCCATTTCAGAAATGTCAGTTTTAGACCTTGCTACAGGTGACCTTAACTCTGATTCTGTCACTGAAGAGTACAGCGAAGCTTCAGTTATAGTCTTAGAGTATTGCTTATATGTTGTGACATTTTGTTGAAGTGCTAAATTGGTAAAGGTAGGTGCATGTCTGCATCAAGAAGTCTGTTTAAAACGTCTGAAAGGGAAACAAGACACAAATAGAAATTTGTGTGTGGATTGTTTTGCATAAGCGGTTACTTACTTTACTTCTATGATTATCAGATGACATGGCTGTTATTCGGCCTTGAGCAAGATACAATGGGTCATCCTCCAGAAACAAAGATTGAGTAGAGATGGAGATAGGAAGGGCCGAGTGCTCTTCTGACAGTTGTGGGAATGGAGAGGCTGCATTAGCCTCTGAGGGACAATGCCTGAAAGTCAATCAGTTGTCTTTCAGTGGGAAGAAATGGCGCCACATGCAAAGAAAGAGAAAATTTCCCCATGTCATTAGAGAGGGCAGTTACCAGCTCAAAACCAACAGACTAGATATGGTGTCATTCTGTGGAAAATCTCCTTACCATGGAGGAGAAATGGAAAATCAGAAAGAGTCTTGCATCTGCTCAAGAAAGGGGATACAAGGGAAACTTCAAATACGTAGAGAACAGATTGGAGGAAGCAGAACAACCCGGGCTGAAACAAACCTTTTGGTAACTGGAAAAGTTACCAAAACTGGTAAAGTCTCTTTATCCTTAGTTGGGACTCTCAACATTGACCTTCATTGACCTTCATTAAGGCTTCAGAGCAGCAGAAGCTGGACTGGGATACAAGTCTCTGCTACTGGAACACGGTGCTGAATCAGAAACGCTTAATGAGAGCAGACAGGGGTAGTCTTCTGGTGACAGATCTGTGGATTTTGAATTTTTTTTTTCCTGGGGGTCCTAGAGACCCCAGAGACACAAGCTCTTGTGTCTTAGCTTAGGTATTAAGTTCCTTAAGTGGGAAATTGATGCAATATACAGTCAAAGAATGAAAGAGGCAGGCTAAGAAAGGTACATATTTCTCTGTACAACATGAATCCTTAGTGTTGAAACTCTTTTCTGTTTGAACATTACTTTCCTGTTTCACTATTATGCTATGTTAGTATAACAGTTACATTGCCAAACCCTCTCAATATGCTGAATTACAGTGACTTTGTAGGTAACACTAATTTGCTCATCAGAGGAAACAGAATTTCTTATTAGAGGACAACAAGAGAGCAGATTTTTAACAAGACAGACTGAACTTTCCTTTTAGGGAACTCTTGCACTTCTTTTCAGTGTATTGTTATAATAAACAGGTTCTCCTCAACTACCTGTTTTATGCCATCATGATATAACTCAAAACATTTGAAAGTTTTTTTCTATGTATTATAATATTTTTCAATCAATATATCAAATATCTTGTTTTAAAAACAGTTCTTTAAACTGATTTTAAAAATCTGCTTTTAGCTTACATTTTTCTTCCTGTCATTATATCCTCTCTCCACACTAGAAAAATGGTAGGAATAAAGGAAAACTGTAATAAAAGTAGAAGAAAAATGCTTTCTCATGATTTTACTGTTTTCCTAAGAGAAAAGGGAAAAAGTATCAAAGTACTAAAAAAAAAAATCTAATCTCAAATTATAGACTTATTTTTATCTTATTTTTTAGTAGGTAACTTTTCTTAGAAATTGTTGTTATCTAACTCAGAGAAGAACGTAAACAAAACTAGAATGAGGCAAATAAAATTTCTTAAAAAAAAATAACAGTACCTAACAACTATCAGTATTGCAATTAGATTTGTTTTCGTTTATTTTTTCAAATGAAGCTGTAGAAAAATGAAAGATTTTGCACATGCGGACCTGAAATGAGACCTAGCCACATGTCTTTTTTCATGGGTAACAATACGCTACTGAGTGTCTTTTTTTATTTTTATTTTTTTTTTAAGTTCCAGTCTAGACTTCTCAATGAAGTTTTGTGCCAAACATATTTTGTAACTGAATTTTCTCTGTTGTAAACTGAGGTTGCCTCTTTCAAGCTAAAGGCAATTTTCTGGGTTAGGCCAGCTATAGCATTGGCCCAAATTTGACGTAATAAACACATTTACGTCCAGCTGTCTTTCTGAGAGGAAGGGCTTACAAATGGTTCATATGCAAAGGTTGCTCCAGTTCGGATCATTACATTCAGGCAAATGTCAATTCAGAACTGATCCCTTTCTAGTGCTGTTAATGATCCATGTAATATAATACTTTACTTGTTCTTAGACTATCAAGTGTGAAACAGAATTTTGAAAGATAACATTAATAGAGCATTTACTGTTTTCTGTGAAAAGTAATCTGGAGGGGAGACTTTGTTCTTTATAGCTTATGTTTATTTGTGTTAGTAAGTAGATTCAGATGCCTGTATATGCTCCACTGATACTCCTTTCCCATGTGAAACAGAAAAGACCAGGTCATGGCATTGCTATTGTTTGCCTACACCTACATGGAAATTCATTTGGTTTTGTTTGAATTTAAAAAATTACGTTACAGTCCATAGCTGAAAACTCTGTACTCCTCGTTGAAATGTATTTTTTTACTGATGTTTTTCTCTTGCTTTCTGGTTTTCTTTCACAATGTCAAAGAAAGCTATCTTAACTTAGGGAAGAATGTACTAAAAATATTCACTTTATTTATTTATCAAAACAACCTGGAGTATTTTCAGACAAACAAAGTAATAAACTTCACAAAGACTGGCAAGGCAAGTTGATATGATTTCAGTCTAACTGTTAGAGAGCTATGGAATACTATAGATGCTTCCATGATTTAAGATAAACAAGAAAAATAAATGAAGATGTTTACTTTCATCTGGGTCTCTAGAAGTAAATGGTGAGGGACAGTTGACTATCCAGCCAACATAATGCTGTTTTATTCTTATAAAGACCAAAAAAACCCCTGCAAACTACAAGAGAGAAAGGAGACAGATACCTGTTGATCATATTGAAGTAGATCAAAATGAGTGTTTGGATCTGTGAATTCAAACCGCTTGCTCCACCTAAAAAAAATTAACTCACTTGTGTCACCTGAAATGAGAAAATAATTTAATTTTAAAAGCTAAGGGTTCAATTTTGATCTCACTGGAGACAAAGGATGCCATGATTTCTATGCAACGTTTTTTAAAACACACATAAATGCAAAAGGGCATGCCCACCTTGCAAGCGCTATGCCATCTGCAGAGGCAGAAATGAAATTGAAGAAAGACATCTTCAGGTATTAGAGAAAAAGGGTAATAAGATCTCTTATAAGTTGCAACATGTACATCCAACACAAATGTCCTCGTTTGTTAAGAATTCTCTGCTCTGCAGAGTTTTGTGGATGGAAGTATCTTCCCCTTGTAAATGCCCTGAAAGATGTGGATATTGAAGACAGACTTAATAAGAAATTGGTATTGTGTTAGGAGAGTGGAAATGCCGATCCTGGCAGGGGAACAGCGTGGGAGAAAGTCAGGAAACATGTCTGTGGGAGGCCAACAGAAAGGAAACAGGAGGGCAAGCAGAGGTGACTTTTTTATTTTTTCCCATTGGTTTCTGCGGGAGAAGCATCTGGACTGAGCCCCCCCCATGTATCTCTGTTTTTGTGTGGGTGGTGGTGGGTTGGTGTGCTTCCTGCAGCCGCAGTTCAAGAAGGGGAGGCAGCATCCTACTGCTCCAGGGCAGCGGCTGGGAAGCAGGAGGGACTGGGTTATGCAGAATAATGTGCAGCTGGCCAGGAAATTTGGTTATAAGAGCCCTTCCAATTTCCCAGAAGAAATTTTCCTGCTTTGTGGGATGAACCCCCAGTGCCTCTGCTGCTGCTCAGGGTGCAAAGGCACCCTCCTGCTATAGTCCTGCCAGTCCACGTTGCCCAGTTTTCGTATGGAAAAGTGGCTTGCTTGTTAATCACACTACTATCTCTGTTTTGTATTCATTAGATGCTCCAGCTTACTAACAATGTAGAATAAACATTAGTATGATTTATACTACAGCATTTACAAAAGCATATGATAATGTCTATGTGAAGTAGGACATAAATCTATACAAATAGAAGTATACTATATATCGACAATTGAGTTAGGTTAGTAGTAATGGATAAATTCTACTTTCTATACTGTCAACCATCTCGCCACAGTGCCCAGGCTCCTGAAGGAGGTGATTTGGTGTTTATTTTAGTAACTTTCCTATGAATTTATATTCTTATTAATTTCAGAGATGGGGAGAGGCTTAGCCTATCTTCCTTGAATTGCAAAACCACCCGTTGTTGCAAATACTTTTGAATTATGTGCACAGGTAGTATACGCTTTGAAAGGCAGTTTGTTGTAAAAAGAATTACATCTATAGGTTTCAAAATTACACATTTCCTTGAGCCAGTAACCCTGAGATATATCACCAGTGGCCTGATAGGAACAATGCCATCAGTACTTGCAAATGTGCATGCCCCATGCTGTCCAGGGTTGTTACAGGTTGTGGGGTGTCCTGACATTTCTAGAGGGCACAGAAGAACGCTATTTCCTCAGTAAAAGATGGTAAAAGATGGGAGATGACATAAACACATAACACGAAGCATAAGTTTCAAAGTGAAGGCAGATGGGAGGTGGTAGACATAGGTGCAAAAATAAGGGCTGGAATATGATACAGAAGGGTTGGGGGAGAGGAAAGGAATTCAAGGGAAGAAAAGAGACAGAACGATTTATGATACCAGTTATGCATAGTGCGGGTGGCTGTGGGGAAAGAAGAAAGGTATTGCCAGCCCTTGGATCCCAGCACTTATTTGCTGAATTCAGATTAACCCCAGTCTGAACTGTAGGTGTCTGTGGATGACGGGGACTGCAAAGGTGTGGACCTTGGTAAGGTTACTTTTTTCACTGTGGTCCCAGCTGAGATGCTCCTATATGGTAAGTCTTTGTGTACTTCTCCAATAACTCAAAGAAAATACATCAGTGCTCTTCATGTTATAATTAGTGTGTCAATAGTTCAGTTCCCAGCATGAACACCTGTGCAGAGCGAAACCACTGTAGAAGGAAAATAATCAGTACAGGGATAGATTTCAGTTTCTCTCTTTTTTTTTTTAAAAAAAACCCACCAATTATTAAAAAAATATCTATAAGCTGAGAAATAATGTATAAAAAATGAAAAATAGTTTCATGAGACCAATTTAATGATAGTGGTGCAATGAGGCACCTTTATGAGAGTCGCTATAAAAGATAACCAGTGATGTGAGAATGAGTTTTTATAAATACGGGAATGACCAAAGTATTTGGTCTCTGCAGTATGTTTGGCTTCCTGGGAACTAACTTGTCATGTTCATCTGAAAACGTTCTATATCACCAGTCTTCTTCATGACACTCAGCAGTGTCTGATCTTCTGTCTGTCATACAATGGCAAGCAATTTTTTCAATTAACCCATACGTTGAGAATTCAAGAGAAAGAATAGATGGATAGTTTCCATCCTGCAAACCAGTTTTCACCCAGTGTTCTCAAATATACCTTTAAAGCAAACTATTTTTAATTTGCACTTTTGACAAGCCTCTTGCTGTTAATTAAAGACTGGTTCTTCAATTATGCAAGCATAAAACTGTTAACTGTGTTGACATGAATATTTCTGGTTGCAGCAGTGAGTTGATAAACTAAGTGAAAATGATGAAAATAAGAAAAAAAAAAAAAGGAAAGAAAATCCAGAGTGCGTTCCATGGGAATTTAAAAGGTTTCTGGGCTACTTATGTGCAAATGAAGGCATTTAATTGTAAAGTGTCCTCGGTGATAAATGGTAACAAAAATATGCTTGAATAAATTCCCCATAATAAAATGAGAAATTATGTCATGACTTTGCCCTTTTCATTGCTCCTTGAGAAAGGTGAACCTCTCTAAAAAATTTATACCGCCAGAGCTTCAGGTCTTTTGCACTGCTAATGAACTGGGTAACTGAGAAAACAGCACCTCTGCAATTAATATAAATGCAAAAGCTTGGCTTCCTGGCAAAAAGAGAGAACAATGAGGGAAACTTTCTAAATTATTAATGTAATACCTAAATAAACTTCCTAAAAAATCTATCTCCTATGTAATTCAGTCCTGAAAAGAAGCAATCATTACTGCTAAAAAGTACATAAAAAATGAGTGCAACGTTTTTCTCATTGGATAGAAGATAC
Organism: Larus michahellis; assembly: GCF_964199755.1. Taxonomy (NCBI): domain Eukaryota; kingdom Metazoa; phylum Chordata; class Aves; order Charadriiformes; family Laridae; genus Larus; species Larus michahellis. The sequence goes on from NC_133930.1 coordinate 69,382,175, forward strand.
GAAGCATGCACCCAAAGTGCATCATACCACATCTCTGTGAGCACATTCAGTGGATGTCCTTCTTTAGTCCAGAAGAAGCAACACAAGTACCCAGTCCCAGCTCAAAAATGCAACCTATGGCAAACTGAGGATTTGTTAGATCAAAATACCAAAAGGTACCACAAGCTATGAGGTGCTACTGAGAGATGGCAAGGCAGCGTATTGCCAGTGTCTTATCCCTGTACACCAGCAGAAACTCGGCCAGATGAAAACGCTCACATTCTTCTGCTAAGGGTATTCTTGCAACTGTGACAGTCTCTGGATACAAGAACAGTCAGATTTGTGGGGCACGGTAGTACGTTTCATTAGCCCAGATGACACAGCTGAAGAAGTTCTAGGTTCACAGCCCTTTTCAGACATTTGTGAAGATGATCCTAGAAAAAGAACCGTGCCCTGAACAGGAAGAAATAAAAGAGAAAAAAAGCTCAGCAGTGTCTCACAGCCTGTCCAAGGGCAAGTCCTTGCTGTTCCTGTGGCAAGCAAACCACCAGAGAATGTAGGAGGTATCTCTGTGGCCAAGAAGCCCCCCCTGGACATTTCCATCTCTAGCATCACAAGGCAATATGTTGAAAAATAGTTATAAGGGAGCAAGCCCTTTGTATCATTGTCCAACTCCTTTCAACTTCTGTGCCTTTTCAGTCAATGGTGCAACATGCTCACATGGCAAATAGCAGTCATCCCAGGTCAAAGGACATTTATCTGGAAATGTTGTCTTTTCAATGACCGCTTGAATGGAAGTATAAAATAAACTTCAGCCAATATTCCACTGTTCAGAAAAAATGCCATGACTATTTATTTACCTTTTGCAGTGCTGGGAAATGGGAAAATATGTACTGTGAATACTGGCTGTTTATCCTCACTCACATATGTTATATTTTGCATTAATGTACATAGAAAAAAAGGTCACTAGAAAGATCATTTTTATCACAAAGACTGGGTCCAAATGAAGATGTTTCCAGGAAAAAAAAAGTTCATTTGATTCAATACAATTTCCTGCGGTACTATGTGTGGAGTAGATTCTCAAACCTCAAAGTAATGTTTAACAATGATTTGCCCACTGTAAATTTTTTGCCTCCCTCAGCATATAAAATACTGTGATGGTCTCTTTAATCTGAGGATATTAAACTGTAAGATGCACCTACAGGAATAGTTTACAGAGCTCCTTGTATGACTACAGCAGGTTTATTCCAAGAATACATATTGCAGATAATCTTTAAATTTGCTGAAAGTGCTTGACTATGAAATATAATAAAAATCAATTGTAGGAAAGGAAATCAACTGCAGCATTGCATAAAAATATTCTTGCTTTGGAAAGCCAAGATTTTATTGTCTTGCTGTAGGCAAGGGATAATGTTGGCAATGGTAAACTCTGTGTTGCAGTAAGTTATACTGTTCTGCGTAAATAGATCCAAACAGTGATGTCTCCGACTAGATGATATTAGTTTAGGTAAATCACAAAAAACTCTTATAAAAAAAAAGGTTTGAATAGGCCATGCAAAATTAATATTAAATTTCCTGTCGTCTACCTCATTACCTTGTTAGATGACTTGTATTAAAAGCAGTGAAGCAAAGAATCGGTAACCTGGGCCTTTGCCATTTCTGCAGTGCTGCAGATACACATATCACACAATTTATACAGAAATTATGTATGTTGAGTACGCTTTCCTGGAATATAAGTGCATCAGACTAGAAATTATGACTTTATTATGACACTTCAAGTTTCTGCTTTTTGAAATTAACCCTGAAAACCATTGTTATTAAGATGCAGGACTTGTGGTTATCACAAGAAGTATTCTTGTTTTACATTATCCTTACATAATGCTGTATGTATGTATTGAAACTGTATATCCACAGAAACCGGTGAATACATAAACTGCTATTCACAAAGACATGGAAACTCTATGTGACTATATCTGAATAAACATAAATAATTCCTGCTTTCCATTGGTTATTTTTTAGAACAATAATATGAAAAAACATTCCCCTAGAGGTTATCTGGTTTAAAAAAAAAAAAAAAAAAAAAAAGATTATAAGGCAAAGTATTTTGTTGGTCTTGTTGAAAATTATATTGCTGGAACATATAGTCTTTTGCTAAGAGTATAACTCAAACCCAGCTTTGGCAACCCATGGTCTTGCTGAGCAACCTCATTAGAATTAATGGGGTAATTGTGAAAAAAGGGTTTGTATGCCAGAGGAGTTAATGCATCGTAAGACACTGGTGCAAGATTTTTATATATTCAATACTTAGTCCATATTTTTGCTATCACTATTTAATTATTTGTGTACTGGAGAGCCCTTCAGACTAGAAGTTCACTGCCCAGCAATAGCTTTGCTGACATTTTTATTCTAAATTCTTACTCTGAAGTTTTCAGAAAGGAGTTCAGAAGCTGATTGATGCCACAACTATCACTGCACCTCCTGTCTTTCTGCAATGACATATAAGGAAATAATCTGAAGTGCTACTGCAGGCTCATCACTATAAGGACAGTAAAGAGAGAGAATAAGAGAAGGATTAGGACCAGCTCTTCTGGATATAAATACTTTCCGTCATTAATTCTTGCATTTAAATTTTTAATGTGACTTGGAATGCCACAGGGAATAAAAATATATTTGTGAACAAAAAAGAAAAGGCATAAGCAAACGGACTAAAAGGATTCCAGACAGGATAGTTGTGTCAAAACTCTGAGTATGTGTTGGCCTTCTATTCATCAGAATGAGAAGTTCAGGTTTAGGTTGGATAAACCTAATCCTGCCTTTGATGTGGTTGTGCTGCAGTATTTAGAGATATTAGCTAAGCTAACAGACAAAAGGAATATGTGGGTCAATGTTGTACTTAAATCCCTTTAAAAGAATATTTTGAAAAAGTGACATTTTTGTTCATGAGAAAACATTTCATAATGTCAGTAGTAGCTAATAAACATGTTGCAAACAAGGAGCGAGTAACTGACTTCAACTTGACTGCAAAAGCTATGAACATTTTAATGCAGTTCCCTTATATGGGCTTTGCTGTTGGCATTTTCATTCTACTTCGTTACTGCAGAATGTCTCTGGAACAAAGACATACCTATACCTATACGATAAATGACAGACTAAAATCACAAAAGTAAACAGTTATATGTAGAACATAATTCTCATGCGTGTGTATGTAATAAAGAGCTGCATGTAATTGGCAAAGAGACTAAAGTAGTTTGGCATGCATCTAATGACAAGGTACAGTTGTTTGTGGCAAAAGAAGGAAAACTTTTACATATATTCTGTTTCAGGGCAGAGCTGTTTCCTCAAAATGGTTGAATTTCCCACAGTTTAAGAGAGTTTATTGGGGATTTTGTATTTTTTGGGGGGTTACTTGTATATGGGAAAGTTATTTTCATTCAAGTTAAAATATTTGTTATTTAACGTTACTCTTCATTGTTTCCAAGGTGCTGCCATCATTTTCCTAAAGACTTGTACAAGGTGTGACTAGGCAAGCTTATGTTAAGGCATCATCACTGTATTCATTTAATCAGGAAAGATTTACAGGGCTGATTTCAGGTTAGAAAGTGCTAAATTCTAATTCTAATTCTAATTTAGCTTGTGCTAAATTCTAAAGCCAGCATTTGATCTTGAACCTATGAATATAGTGCTTTTGCTGCACTGAGACTGTATATTTCAGAAGCTGCTGTTCACCCTCTTTGATGACATTACATATGGTATCATAAACTATAATCTAGTAGTTTATTGGTTTCACATTTTTCTTCAGGCACATTCAATCCATCGCTGTATATATGAAATTTAATCCCTTTGGATATTCAATAACAAACACTGCCACAGATCATTTAATTTGTCTGACTTTCTATAAAAGCGGATGCTAATCAAGGGAAGTAGGAAAAAGAACATTAGAAGACTCTTCCCTCTGCCTCTGGCAATTCAAAAGTTCAGGACTCATATTTGAATATGGCACAAAATGTCATTTTGGCAGTCTGTTGCAACTGTATTATGTGTTCTTCATAAGAACTTGCTAAAAGTGATATTCCTACAAGACATAAATTTATTTTTCCTCACAGTAGTAAGTATCAGTTTAGATAACATGAGCAGTTATAACTTGCTTTAAAATTATTAGATTATAATTAATTATTAGATACTTTGTTAGTATAATGCTTTAGGAGATGAGTTACTAAAATCGTTCTAGTGATGTATTATTTCCTGGTGTTATTTCCTTGCAGGCAACTTGATTTTAGATATAAGATGAATTTTGCTTAATAATATTATTGGGACTGACACAAGCAGATGCTAATAAGAATTTGCCATGCCAGAGGTTTTGTAACCTGGAAATCTGGCATTAAAGTATAAGTATACCTAAGTGTACACATAAGTATATGTATAAATATAGAAATAAATATTAATTGAAGAAATGTAGGAATGTATAAATTTGGAACAATATTTCCATGACTCTTCCAACTTGTATATGCAATAGTTTCTTCTTTTTCATTTCAGAGTCATGTATAGTTTTTCAAACAATGTAAGACATCATAAACTAGACACTTGAGATTTTTCTTTCTAGATATACATTGCATCATTCTTTATTCCTGTATTCTTTCTTTATATTAATTTTCCTGTTACATCAGCCTAGATTTTCTTTTGCATAACTACAGTATTATTTCTTCTGTTTGTTGCGTGAATTCAATGAGGTGGATTATTCCTGTTCCTTAGGCTGTGTCATGGCTGGTGGAATCAGAAGTGGGAGGGAAGAAATGAGCTCCTGTGAGGCAGAAGAGCAGTTCCTTACAGGGTCTGCAGGGTTTGAGCTGTCCCTGTGCAGCTGGACCGGTCCCATGACGCCAGACTTCCATCTCAGCTCTGCCCGGGCACTGCTCTGCCATGCTCAGGTCTGAAAGGCTCTGCAGGGTCACCCTCTAACGTGCACCAGATTTTTTTAGACTCATTTCCCCAAGGGACTGATCTAGTAAAAATTACATTTGTTGCTTGGGAGCTTTTGTAATTTAAACTGTGTCCCTGAGAACATGATCAGCTTGGAAGCTAGAAAGGGCTAGAAGGCTGTTCTGAACATCCTTATGGCGGGCATCAGACAATTGTGAAGATGGAACATTAAAGACATTGATGGAAAGGGATTTTTCTGTGTTGCTTTCAGTTCCAACATGGGGCCATGAAAATTGGATCTCTCACTGATCACTTCTCTTGCGAGGGCAGGAAGCATTAACTAGATCTCTGTCTTGTATGCCAAGATATTTAACTGGGACCACAGAAAACAGTTGTTGTTAAGAAGACATGTAATATGTATTCTTCGTATGAATAACAAAAAAACCCCTCAAACCCTATATATAAAGGGCAAAGACTTCTAGGAAAGGTTTGAGTGTGGTTGAACGGTGTAGAAAATACAGGACAATTATTTGAAGTCTGTAAGGAGTAACAGTGGGTGAATTGAATTTGTCACAGAATCTAGCAAAGTCAAGAAGGATGAAAGCAGTAAATGAAAACCTCCCTTGGTTGGCTGTTTATTACACATTCACTTCTGTAGAAAAGTGAGGGGCCTCTTGATACACACTGTGTTGGTTTATGGTCAGATGCATGAGAACGTGTCTGTGTTTGGCATCTCCACATCGAATAAGAATAAATATTTCTTCAAAAATGTGTCCAAAATAAAGAAGAACATTTTCCAAGGAAAACAGCAATTGTGGAGCTGTAAATTAAACTTTTTCTAAGGCTGTTAAATTGAACATGTATTTATCTAATTTATCATACAGGAGAGTTAACCAGAGCAATAATAGAGCTTGTGCTAAGTCATTCAGTCCTACACAGCTTCTTTAACACCATCTTTAGATTACGTCTACATTCTGAATTTTTTTAAAGAATAGGGAACAAATTATTTAAACACATTTGGGACTGCTATCTTTTGAAAACACTGACAAAGTTGTAAAAATATCAGCGATCTGAGACCCGCAATATTTGACCGCATTCCTAGTGTTTATAGTGACTTCAATTAATTTTTTTTGATTTATGCTCCTTTTAAAAAAATAAATAGAACATTTTCTTAACTAAGTAACTATTCTACAATTTAGAAAAACAGTTTTTGAAGAAAAAGTCTGCTGAAGGTAAACAAAAATAATTTTCGTTTTTTCAACATCTTTGATATTTACACTGGATGAAGATCATTCTCTGAATACCAACCTGAGTTCTCTCACTGGAGAATAATTGCTTATATTGATTCTCAACTAAGAGAATGGTGATGAACCCATCCTGAAGTTACTGATTATACCCTAAAATACAACATTTACATTAATGTGCAAGAAAGCCAAATCAAACACACAGTGATAATAAAAAAGAAATTACAGAAGACACTTAGGCAGCTACCCAGAAAATTGTCTCTTCTCCCTCTGCTCTTCCACCTTTCCTAAAGTCCTTCCTGGATGCCAGTAGCTGTTTTCCTTAGCGGCTATGGCCAGCCAAGGCCATCAGCTCCAACCCTCTCTTCCCACAGAAGCCAAGTTATGGATTTTGTCCTGTTGTGAAGGGAATAAGAACAAACAAACAAACAAACAAACAAAGCCAAGCAAACCAAAACCCAAACGGACGTTAGGCCAAATTTCTTTAAAAAAAAGGAAAAAAAAAGAAAAAAAGTAAAATCCACAAAAGAAAGGACAGGTCTGTAAGAGAAAAAGAAAATTTCCATTTGTTAGCTTTATTAACAGTTGGTTGATCTAGAGTTGAATAATGGCAGTAAACCAGTCCAGTCTGTGTTGATGCTAAGCAAATTTGTTTCAGAAGACTATATAAAGAAACTGACTCTGATAATGCTAAGATGTGACAAATTCAGAAGAATTATGTCAAAGTGTGAAAAATTACCTAAAATTCTTATATTAAGGCTTTGATGCTCTCTTTGTCTTGTCTGTGTCTGTTGTCAGTAAAGGTCACACACCTATACACCAATGTATTCCTCTGTTTTCCTCTTTCTAGAGGATGCTATATTTTGTGCGTAAGAAGGAGCTCACTTCTCTCTCGGGATGATCCATGCTGATGTCTTTGGCTAAACAAGTTTCTTGCTCAGCCACCCTCAAGACGAAAGGGGAAAAGAAAGAAAAAGAATCATGTTTCTCTTTGATGTCCTTCTTCAGCAGCTCAGCTACTGAGTAATTGCCATTTACTGTTTCACTTAATCGCTTCCTGAGTTCAAGTCCATTTCCACTGGGATTGGTGTGGGCTTTCTCCCTCCAGCAGTGCTATCAGCTCTTGGTCTAGGAAAGGCAGACATTACAGTTTCACCTATTCAGAAGTTAATTCAATGCCTCATTATTTAAAATGATATATAAACCAGGTCTCTTAGTAAGTCAGGTCATAGCCACAGTATGCAAGTCTACCAGGGCCGATGGGAAGGCAGAATACAATTTATCTTTGTTTTCACTAAAAAATCTAGTATCTAGTGCTTCAAGTATAGTAGTGACATAATGCTATACGTTATTACTTATCTGAATAATAGGTGATGACTTATATTCAGCATCATGCCAGGGCCTTGCACTTAGCTCTCATCCACTTTATACTGCCAACCAATCAATGCCAAAGCAGTCTAAAGTTTGCTGTCTGTAAACATTGATCAACTAGCCACAATTAGAGGTATGTCAGCTGACTTCTTACTGCCATATTTAAGCATGAGAAAATTGCCAAATGCATATGGGCAGTAAGTGGCAGAAATGCATTTAAGGACATCTGCAGCTGGGGAAGAGTTTGCTGTCTGATGCTTCGTCTAGTCCTTCTTCCACTCACCAGACAGACCAGGACCTATTGAGATGACCTACAGTTCCTTCCCAGCTCCTTGCCTGCACATGAATGTTTTCTTTGAAAGGGAAAGAGGTGCAATAGAACCTGACTCTGATAAGGGTGTACACCTACAGCCATGGTTTCTGTCTGTCCCACAAGTGGCTCAGAGCTTGGTAAAAAACCCAAGGAAATTCTGAGTGTTGTGAAGCATGACGAAATGTACCAGTCTAAGCCAGTGTCTTCTGACATACTGTATCGGTTACCTGGAATAAATGAGATTTGCCTCTGGGCTTCATTCAGCTATTAAAACAAAGCCATTTAATTTCTTGGTGAACCTTAATGCTAACATTGATTGAAATGGCAGACAAAGGCTCCAGCTAACTTTTTTTCCTTTGCTTACTTTGTATTTCAATAATTCTGGCACTTTTGGCAATTCTAAAGAACTGAAGTTTATAAGACATGATAAATTATCTAGTAATTTTGAGGCCTTCCTGTTGTATCTAAATTTACAAGTTATTTCATTTTTAAAGCAGGTAGGCCTGAAAGTGAATGAAATACATCTTGCAGCAAAATCATGAGTGAAAAATACATCTGCCTAGTATGACTGCTTACATATTCTACTCCTCGTCTTGAAATGACATATGCAGATTTGTAAAAAGTATGAAAAAGATTTACTAACCAATGCACTGAAAGCTGTATTAATATCCAGGATATGACAACTCATTTCCATTTTGGTCATGTGGACAGAAGCAAAGTATTGAGTCAACTGATGACCACAACTTAGCTCCCAGAAGCTTCCTCAATACGGGAAGAACATAACTGTGAGCTAAATGCATTGTTTCAATTCACTCAAAATAATTTTCATGTTGTTGCAACGGACGCTTGTCATGGCTTTGTGACCAGTGTTGTGAATGTCTCTGCAGCCCTGCAATATACAAAGATCAGACATACAGTGTCTTTTTAATTTGACTCTTATTTTTGAAATTTTTGCATAACATTAATTGCTCTGGTAAACTGAACCTCTCGTGAAATATACAGACAAGAATTAAATATTAACAGTTAAGCCTATATGATGAGACTCTGAGAGTCTCTTCATCTTAAGGTAATTGATTTGTGTTGGGCCAGATGACCTCGGGAGGTACCTTCCAATCTCAGCCATTCTGTGATTCTCTGGTATTCAACAGAACTTTAAGCCACGATAATATGCTGGTCTATATTAAAAATTAACTGCTTATGTAATATGGGGAGGCTGTGTGTGTGACAGCTTCTGCTTTTTACGTACTTAACTCTTCTAGCTGCAAAACTGTTTTTCATCTGGATTCTGACAGTGATGATAGAGGTAGCTTCAAGCCACTTGTTGGAAAAGGTGTAGAATTAGACAGATATGAATCTAGGATTTACATATTGGAAGGGCTATGGTCTCTTTAAGCTATTTATGCATGTATTTAAGTTATCAAGAAATGACTGGTAAGAAACAGGAGTTTTGTGTTTGGATTCATTTATTTTGCCAATACACTTTTCTCTGACCTTCTTAAGTACACAGTGACTTCTATTGTGTTAGCTAGTAAACTTGATAAATCCTTTACATGTATTTGAGGTAATGTGTTATAGAGGTAACTCTTTACTCAATCTAGTTTACCCTGTAAAATTATCATGGTTTACAAGCCTCGTAAGGCAAAACACACTGAAGAATGATACAGTGTGTGCATGGACATGTGTGATATACATGTGTGATGGACATGTGCTGTGCATCATATACAAAGCTGATCAGAAATTTGGATCAGAATAAAACTGATTGAGGCAGACTTAAAGATAAGAGTGGTAACTATCCATTTTGGCCTGTACTTTGCCTGCATGTGGCTTTGGTATTGAGTTTACACTGCAGGCCATAACAGTGCTAGTAATTATGAATTTGCCTGGTTTTAACAGCTACAGTACTTGCAGACGAACAGAGAAATAGGGCTAATACAAAAAGGTGCATTACAATAAGGTTTGCAAAGGAGCTACAAACCAATGGAGTTGGGGTTAACAGAAAGAAATAGATGCAAAAAATATAATAGCAGAAAATCTTGATAACAAACTAACTTATGGAAACTGAAGGCTGAAGTTCCAGTAAAAACATTTCTTCAGTCTTTCCATTTGTTCAAGTTGATCATCATGGGATGTAACCCTGAAGCTCAGCTTTTTGCCCCAGAATGTTGAAAGTGGAGCATCAACCTTCTGTAAAAAGTTATGAGAGGGTCCTTATATTTTTCTCTCTTCTTCTTGGTAAGAAATACTGAATAGCTGAACTAGGTGTCATTACTGGATGATCTACTGTTTACCCCTGTTAATTCCCTTCTCTCCACCTTAGAGGAGATGTTTAAGAAATGCACTAGAGGAGCACATTTCTTACATGACTTTATTCAGGTATCTTCCTTCTGTTCTCCATAGCCTCAGGCTTAGACTGTGTGCTGGTAGATGGGAAATCCATGATATGGGCTTTTCCTACAGCAGCCTTCATATGGTCAAAGTGCTATTGCTATTTTTTGAGCCTTCTCCCCTTTCTAACAAACTGATAAAACATAAAGGCCATTTTCAGGGTATTTCAACTGCAATAAATTAACATCAAGCTAGTAAACTTTATTTGGTTGCCTTGCAATAAATATTAGGAGTTGAATATTGACAGCCTACCATGGAGCCATGGTTTGATTTGTCTTTATATTTTCTGCATAATTTTTGTGCCTCTCTGCCAAACCTTACTGCAGGAATATTGAATGCTAGGGAGATATTTTTTGCAGTTAACCCTGTCAAAAATAATTTGTTTGAATTCTAGATACTTAGTCCAAATATTGGTCAATATTGGAGATCTGGAACATCTAAAATTGTTAATTATCTGATAATTGAATCTCATACATTACAGAATTTTCTTTCAGAATTTCCACTTCAGGGAGTTTCTTCAGGAATGACAATGCGTCAGAAGTTCACTGGTTAGTGAGATGGTGGACAGGGAGGCCTCAGCAGTCTATGATTCCCTGCCTCTGTCTTTAGCCATTTCTGTGATTTTTTGTGTTCCAAACTATGGTCTCATTATTTATTTCCTGCTATCAGAAGTCTAACAGTAAAACATTGAAAGTATGATGTCATTGACATCTAAGCTTATGTAATTAGTTTTCTACTTCATATTCTTCTCAAGTCTGAATCTGACGACTGGTAGGTGAGATACATCTTCCAGGTCTTCTAATACACAGTTACATGACTAAGTAAAATATGCTTAAGAGCCTATAAGGACAACCAATGACTGCCAAAATGCTACTCTACAGAGAATTCTTTTATGATCTGGTTCTTAGCTGGATTTTTAACACTAATTAATCCAAATAGACATCTAACTTCTTTCCTACCATAAAAGTCTGTATTCCTGAATTTCTTCTGTCTAAGATACCTCAGGCAGGTACAAATACAGACTCATGGTCAAATACCACTGTAATCTTTGTGTAATCTTGATGCCGAGGAGGTACTATACATCAACTACTGTTTATCTTTGAACTCAGTTAAAACCTTGTCTTCTTAAGTCTAAAGTAGGATTTATGCAATCTTGCATTTTACATCCATTAATTGCACATCTTATTTTGTTAAATTAAAGGAACTACGTATCAACCTATTGATGACAAGGGCACCACAAAAGCTAGGTATTAGTATAATACATCAAATAGACAAAAAAAATTTGTATAAACAATTTTTTTTGTTTGTTTGTTTTTTCCAAAATCTAATATTCCTTTGAAGAGGCACAGAAAATACACCCTACATCCTGTTTTATACATTTATTTGTGCATAGAAATATTACCTTGTTTGACGGTAACAGGCTTATTTATGAAAAATAGTCCAAAAATGACTATAGTTCCCATACGTTTTTTTTGTGTTCTCAAAATTCTTACATTGTCCAAGTTACTATAGAACCTTGTTATCTTTGAATCAAGCTAAATAATGTATTTATTTCTATATGTAGAAAATAATAAATATCTGCTTTACTGCAGTAGACAGGATCAGAGAAGTGTGTTTCATCTAGAGAATACATACGATTTTGACAGTGATACGAAGATGTCCCATTTCCATAATTTGGGCCTGGCTGCTGAGAAAGCTCTGTCTGTCTGTTGCATGTAGTCCCCGTAGTTTTTACTTACCTTAATCAGTAGTAATTATTCCTAAACTACATAAGCAATTGATGACTTTGTTTTATTCTACTCTTATCAAGTGTTCATTTATTAGACATTAAGTGTAAGATCTTGCCTACAGCAAAGCAGGGTTTTTTGTCTTGCAAGTATAATTTTGAGCTGCCATATGTACTCTGGATCTATCTTTTTAGTCTTTGGGTATACCTAAGCCAAGCAGGCTGACACTTATAAAATCTCACTGACCACCACTGTTTTAATGTGGGTAGGTGCTGAGAAGAGGCTCTTTTTTCTTCACTTTGGAACATATGCAGCCTTTTTTTTTACAGAGGGAGAGTAATTAACCTGCCAGTTCCTGTTGTACTCATTTTTTTCTGCCAGATAAAGATTTAGAGAGCTAGTTTTCTAAAGAATTATACTATACATCTCAGATGCTTATTTGTGAATGTTGTTTGCAGAATTCATGTCAAGTACTGAGAGACTGGAAAAACTGTTGGTATATAGCTGCTTAGACATCTTCTTAAAGTGCTCATATTATGCATTTAATTGCCAATACAGTTCTATAGCAAATCCAATCTATTTGCTAAATAGCAATATTCAGGATTTTTCAGTTTTAAGCACAGCATTTTCCCAACAGCTGGAAATGTTTTCTAGCTTATGCTGTAGTTATATGCAGTTAAGTTGACTGCTGTGCAATGTCAAATTTCTCTTAAGTCTTTAGAATGAAATGATAAGATACAAAATAGGAGGCTGATCTGAAATTTCAATTTACAGTCAGCTGAAAATTGTATTGGAACAGAAAGGGAAGTCATTATGAGTTTTTTTTGCTTATGATATCTGCATATTTCTAATGTCGGTGGGTTTTGCTGAAGTTTGGAAGTGCACAGTGGTCCCTTCCTTGTAACTGAGAGCATCAACATTCTCTTTTGTTGTGCTGCATTACAAAACTCTCAGTTGTCAGTGAGGTTGGGCTCCATACCTTTACAGATAATGCAACATGGCAGTGAATTACAGTTCTCAGTCCCTAGACAATGTGTGAAGAGAGGAGACCAGAATTTCAGGTTTTCAGAAAAGAAATCCAGAACATTTTCTTTTTTTTTTTTCCAAGCCAACACATTACCACTGCTCCACTTTGCTTCTCTTCATTGTCTATTCATTGCACATCTGTTGTGTTGTGTCCAGGTAGTCAAGGAACACATTTACCAGGCTTGCTGGTCTTTTAACGCCATAAATACGTTTCTTTATTTCACTTGCAATAGGAAGAATTGTGTTAATTGTGTGTGCATTAACAGAAAACTCCAGGGAGATCAGTTTGACATTAGAAAACATCAGTCAGAACACTTCTGGCTTTCTGTGCAGCATTAAATGGCATCTAGCTGGCAAATACAAGCTCTTGCACCTCTCTGGCTGTTTTTCACTTAGTCATAGAGAATCACAGATGTCAGTGAATCATTCTTTGCTTTATATTTGAAGAATCTTTTCAGAATGCAACTTACAACGTAAGATGTCAGCCTATCTTCTACAGTGCTCAGTCCCTGTTGTCTCACCTTCCCCAGAGATATCAGGATGGGTTTATTAGTGACAGCGATCACAAACACCAGTCCTCTGAGCATTTTCGTACACTTTCCAGGACCCAAGCCTGTCAAAAGCATATTGTGCCTGATTCATTAACAGCTATACATACCAAAAAGTTAAGAAAATGAGACACATCCGTACTGGAAGGTACAACTATGTTTAGGCCATCTTGTCAAACCCGGTGATCCTTTTGCTGCTTTTCCGCTGATGATTATTCTGCTGTCTCAAAGTGGTTCCATGGTGTGTCTAAGAGAAAGCCTTTTCCACAGAATTTAATGAGAAATGTGGTCTTAAGATATCATCAAAGATATTGTTAATCCATACTCTGTTTCATGTGTTTCATCAATTAAATTGACTATGTTTACCACGGAATGCTGTGGGAAAAGGTAATAATTGTGCTAACACTGGAGTATTAAGAAGGGAGTAAAGATTTTGGAGGGGCTTTTGAGAATACTAAAACCAACCAGACTAGGAAATTCACCAAATTACTGTCAACTCTTTTTACAGCCAAAGGTGGAAAACTGATATTGTGATAGATGCATATAGGATCATCTTAAGTTGGGATCTTCATGTATTGTAGTGAAACATCCCATCCTTAACTCTCAATCCTGTTCAATTTACAGTTAGAAATTTACTGGAGTAAGGCTACTCAGTTTTGAAGGGGATAGCAGGGATAGTCCATCAGCAGGCAGCAGGATGGTCCAGCAGCAGGTAATCCACTGCTTTTTTTAAACCCCTATGGGTAGAATTGTGTGACTTTTATAATTTCTAATGTGAATAATGAGGGGCAGAAAAATATGCCTGTAGCAAGACACAGGAACGTGTGAACAAGGAAGCCTTGTTATCCTCCCCTGCTTGCTCCTCTTCATATACCTTTCAGGTTTTCCTCTTTTCAGTTTTTTGGCTTTTTGTTTCTTCTTTAGTATTCTCAGAGTGGAAAATTTGTCTTCTTTTTTTCATCGAAACTATGCATCTTTTTACAATGATGATAATAATAATCATCATCATCTTCATAATAATGCTTAAAGAGAAACATGAAAATGATGTGTTTATATTTACCTGTACTCTGCTACTGCATATTGGGTTTATACTTCTGCTAGTGATAACAGCAACATACTGTGATGACTTGCTTCTCCCTACAAGCACAGTTTAGAAACTGTAATTACCTATCTTTTGTTTTCAAGCTTAGATCTCAAACCCAAGACAAAATATCTGTGCAATATGTGAAACCAATCAGAGTTTCGGTAGGTACCAGGTCTTCTGGAATAGCAGATATTGCTACTGAGGTTATTATTACACCACACCGGATAGTAGGTACCTTTGCAAAGAAAACTGTTGGTGTTTATCCTGTTTTGGAATTAGCTCTCAGTATTTCAAACATTTAAACAATCTTGTTTTGATCAAGCTTTCTGTTCACATCAAGCAGTTTTGTAACAAGGTTGACAGAGATGATAAAGTCAGAAGACTGAAAGAAAGCAGAAAATAAGGAAAGAATTTCTACCTCTACCATTTCAGTTCTCTTTGCTTTTCACAGGTAGACCTGATGTTATAAATCAGTGATAAACTATTCATGTGTAGGGTTTTGTCTGAGAAATCTGTGTGAACTGACTTTTGGAAGAACCACATAAGACTGTAGTTCCCTCGGCAGACTTTATATCACTAGGATTAGGTCTGAAGTTACATAGAGCCAAATAACATTTCCACCTTCCGGGGAAGGTTTTACAACCTGCTATGTCTATGTAGCTGTCTGTACTCTGGCTACTGAGGTTAAAGCTAATTCAGAGCCTACAAAAATGTACTAATGTTCCAAACTAAGAGGATTTTTAACCCTACATGCATGTTATTGTGTATACCTATATGTATTTGCCCATATAAATATCAAATAACTATATGATGTGAACAGATTTAACAAATACCTGTTTTCTGCAATGCAGATACCAGTTTTGGCACATATATAACGTGTGTATTTCAGAATCATACTTGTGAAATACTTTCGGTGTTGAAATGTTTTTCTGTATAAAAGTCATCAATAATTAAAAATACCCTACAGAACAGTGATACATTTATTTTCCTACTTTATGATCTCTTTTATTGTGCAATAGAAGTTTTAATTGTACAGACATTGCCAAGAATGTAGATTTAATTATTGGATTTTTGTCTGATCGCTAGACCTTCAAAGTAACTAACTAACCTCAAAGGGGAAAAAAACCTATCATATAGTCAGACTTTGTTTGACTTCCCTCTGCTTTTGTATGATACTAAAGACAAGTAAGTATTCAAGTAGAGACTAAGCACCTGTTGGATGCAGAAACTTCTTTAACTCTATTTGTGTTTCATCTGACAACTGAGGTAGATGGCTAATGAAATTTACATCCTCATCCTTGAATTCCTCTAAGAAACAGTGTTCTTATAAAATGTATGTTCCATTAATGATTTGCAGAGCAGACGTTTTAAAATGTACATAAAATTATAGATGTATGCAAGAAGAAACCTCAAATATGGAAAATTCCATTTTCTTTCTAATGGGACAAATGTATGTTACTTCCCCCCCCCAATAGTATCAGGGAGGTAATATAAAAATCCTCATAAGCATGTTACTCTGTTTTGAATTTTTAAACAGCTATTTTTTCAAGGCATAGGGCTGAACATTCATTTGCCTATTTCCTGCCACAGAGTTTCTTCTTTGCATGATCTGTGCAGAGTAAGCAGTGTCAAAACTGTCAGCTGTAGTTTCATCTCAGTGTGCTGTTTTATGCCTGTATTTTAGGTTAGGTCTTTTATTACTTCATCTTGTGATTTGTGAATGGATGAGAACTATTATGAATATTGCATAACTTTGTTTAAGGAAACTGAGAGGCTTGCTTTTGTTCTCAACACAAAGAGACCATTGGTCAAGTTCTTTATTAATATTACTAGGGAACTAAATCAAGTTGATCCTGCCTTGTCTGTATTACAATAGTCAGAGCCCTCATATAAATAACCGATGACTGGACTGCACAACTTCACCTCCCACTGACCTCTGTTTGGATGGGAAGAAAACTTTTTTTTCCAGGTTGAAATACTTAACAAAAAAATAAGGTAATTAATATTGTACAGTGTGACATAAGCCTAACACTATTTCCTTGTAGCTGACCAACTGGAAACTGGGTGTTACTTTAGTATATACCGTTTAGATTTTAAGCATAGTGGGTCAATCCTAGGTAAGAATAATCTAAGTTTTTTCTTTTTATGTGTTAATCTTTATATTAAAAAAGCCTTCTAGGCAAGAAACATTCATTGGAAAATCACAAATTGCAGAAAGATTTGTTTGGGTTTTTATTAGTTTGTTTGATAATATCTTGTATTACAAAATTTCCTTTACTGAAGCAATTTGTAAGGGGGATAGGAAAAGTTTTATTTAGATGATGTTTGATTTGTATTCAGACATTCTTAGTCCTACACCTTGAGTCTGTGTTTTGTGTTCATAGAGGTCATTAATCCTTAAGATTAAATACACTGCACTCATTTGAGCTTGGGTGGGGAACATATTTTTTTGAAAGCAGTGAATTCCTATAAATTTGAAGGAAAAAAACCTATAAAATCTGGACCCTTTAATCTATGCTGTGGAAAAACGCATTTTAAAATGTTGAAGGTTCTTCTGATGAAAACCCAAAAGACCTACATACACAGAATGTGGTTAGAAAACTTCGCAGTACAAATGCAAATAACACTAACCATGTTAATTTTGTCACAGCTTTCTGTTGATCTATCACTGTCGTAACATGGAAGGTATTTAACACTATTCATGACCACCCAGAGAGTGGTTGTGAATGGTGTTAAATCCAGTTGGCGGCTGGTCCACAGGGCTTGGTATTGAGGCCAGTTCTCATTAATATCTTTATCAATGATCTGGACGAGGCGATTGAGTGCACCCGTGGTAAGTTTGCAGATGACATCAAGTTGGGTGGGAGTGTTGGTCTGCTTGAGGGTAGAAAGACCCTACAGAGGAATCTCGACAGACTGCATCAATGGGCTGAGGCCAGTGGTATGAGGTTTAACGTGGCCAAATGCCGGGTCCTGCACTTGGGTCACAACAACCCCATGCAGCGCTACAGGCTGGGGGAGGAGTGACTGGAGAGCTGCCTGGTGGAAAAGGACCTGATGGTGTTGGTTGACAGCTGGCTGAATATAAGCCAGCAGTGTGCCCAGGTGGCCAAGAAGGCCAACAGCATCCTGGCCTGTATCAGGAACAGTGTGGTGAGCAGGACTAGGGAAGTGATCATCCCCCTGTATTCAGCCATGAAGAGGCCCCACCTTGAGTACTGTGTTCAGTTTTGGGCCCCTCACCACAAAAAAGACATTGAGGTGCTGGAGCACGTCCAGAGAAGGGCAACGAAGCTGGTGAGGGGTCTGGAGCACAGGTCTTAGAAGGAGCAGCTGTGGGAGCTGGGGTTGTTTAGCCTGGAGAAAAGGAGGCTGAGGGAAGACCTTGTCGCTTTCTACAAATACTTGAAAGGAGGTAGTAGTGAGGTGGGGGTTGGTCTCTTCTCACAAGTAACAGGTGATAGGACAAGAAGAAATGGCCTCAAGTTGCACCAGGGGAGGTTTAGATTAGATATTAGGAAAAATTTTTACACTGGAAGGGTTATTAAGTATTGGAACAGGCTGCCTAGGGAAGTGGTAGAATTGTCATTCCTGGAGGTATTTAAAAGATGGGTAGATGTAGTGCTTAGCAATATGTTTTAGTGATAGTTTTTGTCGGTGTTAGGTTGATGGTTGGACTCGATGAACCGAAGAGTTCTTTCCAACCTAGACAATTCCATGATTCTATGATTCTATATTTGCATGTGAAGCATTAATATGATGAATTTTTGTCAAGGAAGTATTAGAAAATAAATAATAATATAAAATATAAATAATAAATAAATAATATGAACACACTTTGCCAATACATTTCAATGTGTGTGTATAAGATGGCTTTTTTTATACCTCAAGAAATTAATGAAGAAAAAATAATTTTATCTTTAAAGTTGCATAAATGACTTGGTTCCTGTAGCTTAATTGTTTCAAATCCACAGAATTTATGTTGATTATTGAGGAATTGGCTGACTCTTCTGACTCTTGCTTTTCTGCTTCTCTGCAACCATGGTCTTTGCTCGGAAGCCATGCAATTCCAGTCCTGCAAAATGCTTTCTGTTCTTCACGGGGATGGGAGGAGATACAATGGGTCAGAAATAAGCCTACATTTTACTCCATTGCACATGTAAATGTAAATGAAGTGCATATACTGAATTGTAATTATATTGTGGGAATATGAAATTCATGACCTGCTCAATGTAAGCTGCACTGAAAACCACAAAATCTATTTCAATTCCCTAAACGTGTCAGATAGATGCATCGAGGGAAACTGCTATGTTTACTTATATTGTGAACAGTAGTAGTGTTATTTGAACACTTATAATTTAAATGAGAGGAAATTTCAATGGGGTCTTCTCCTCCCATTAACGTCAAAGGTATAGCCTTCATGGAATAGTGGGAAGAGAGGTCACCTGAGCAACAGGGGAAGATCTTCACAGCGAAGCTCCTTGTGACTTCTTAAGGCTGTTGTTTCTGGTTTGGGTTTTTTTTGTTGTTGTTTGTTTGGTTGGTTGGTTTGGTTTGGGTTTTGGGGTTTTTTTTGTCACCATTTTTTCCTTTCGTGTAACTTAAGCATTTTTGCAGCTCTTGCAACATATGTCTGCTGCTAATCATTGCCTGGGGACTGCTGGAGCTTAAGCACACCCTGGCTGTCTTTTTCCAACTCTAGTGTGCTTCCTTCAAACAGACCTTTTCTAGGCTGGGGGTCCACCACCTCATTGCTCTGCCAATTGGAGACTGCAGTTGATAGGAAAAAGGATTTTCTTCCTTTTACTGGAAAACCACAGTTTCTCTGGTTTATATGAGAGGCAGTTGCCCATCTTTAAAGACTGTTCAGAGAAAGGAGATAATTTCTTCTGAAACTGAGGTAGTATAGATGTAAAAAAAAACCAGCCTAAAATCAGGCACCAGTAACAAAACACCTGAAAAATAATCTTGCATCAATTAGCTTCTCAATATATCAAATTCGTGGGGGACTGTAATTTACAGAATTTTTGTACTCCATTGTAAATGTGGCTTACACAGTGTAGGAAAATTTGTATTTCCTTGAAAGGAATGAAAAAGGGATGTTTTTCCCACCCTGCCACAAATAAAATGTATTGTCAGATGTTTTTGAGTCGTCAGGTGTGTTCTGCTGCAACTTTCATGTTCCATTTTATTTGGGGTGCATTATTTCTCTGTCTTTTGTGTTATCTAGGTTATTTGTGTTTCAGAAGCTACGAGACCAAACTGGAAAAGTAAAACTACTCTTTTAAGAAGCAGGAGGAAAGCGATCATAGTTGCCAATTATGGCTATAATAAATAAAAAGAGAGAGCAGTGAGGCTGCTTTAATGGCATGGAACAAGTGGATAAATTTGTTGGCACAATTTTGATTTGAATACCGTGTATTTTCTCTAATTGCTCAAGATCCTGTCAAGAAAAATACCCTTTGTATCTGACAGAGCAAAACCAGTTTGGATTTTTTGCTGAGTCGAGAAATAGTGAGACAATTTTTTTTGAGGGTGTGTATGTAACACTTTTTTTTGTTTCCATTTGCTTCTGAGAAATAATGTCTTTTTTCCAAATCCTCATTCAGATAAGAGCTTAGACTGAAAAATAGAATCTGGTGGGGAAATAGTGATTAATGATGAACAATGTACTGCACTGCTCTGAGGAAGTTTGATTTGATGGAATTATTTAATTGAAAATCTACATTTTAAGTGAATACATGAGAATTTTCCTCCAGAGTTTTTAAGAAGGGCATAGCTCCATGATTAAATAAAAAAAGAAAACTTGAGGGGTTAAACTCTTGAAATATAGAGCAAGTACATGGAGAAAGGCATAAGGTAAACTGCTGAATTAATTAGTAGTATGGTTAAGTATATGCTATAAAATAATATAGCATTGTGACACAGTTAGACTACCATTACAACATTCCTGCAGTCTTTAGAGACTAACATTTCTTTTTCTCCCTGGTTTATGATGTTTTCAATGTACTTGGGCTACTCAGGCTCATTGTGGGAGGACTTACCAACACAGGGTGGGATTTGCTAGCTTGCTTTAGGGGAAATGGTGTCTGTCTTTCTTCTGAGTACTTCTTGTTCTCACCAGGAATGCTTAGCAGACCTACAAATACACCAAGTAATGGTCGTTGTTTCTGAAAAGCACAAGCATTCAGACTGTGCCTTTCTTCATTTGTTCCTCTTTGCATAATGCACAGAGGCTTAAAACAATCCGTCACACACAAACCTAAGCATTTTTTGAAAACCCAGCAAAATTATGATCATAAAACCTGGACTGTGAAAAGCAAGTGTTTGTCGATGTTCAGTTTTGTTTTCTCCATGACAGGGAGTCTGAGAAACAACATTATGAATATCTGTGCTGGAACTCCATTCTATGGTATCATAAATCTTCAAATAAGTACCTTTTTGTGTCATATGAAACGTCACTTGCTAACAATGACATGGCAATCTTTAAAGAAAGGCATTCTGAGTACAGTTAAACTTGCTGGAAACTCTTTGAACACGGAATGTGCTGTAAGCACACGGAGTTCTCAGTGATATGAAGTCTTCTGAGTAGTAGGTGGAAAATTACATTTTAAAAAAACGTAAGGATGTACAAGATAAAAAGTAATAGTAGGAAGCTTGTTCAAGGACAATGATTTGTAGCCAGGTTTTCCCTTAGAGGAAAGTCAATTTGACCTGTTTTCAATGTCACAAAAATTATGGGTTCAGAGCTTTGACTCAATAATGAGTAAAGTATTTAGGAGATAGAACCATAGCCCTTTAAGCTCAGATCTTGCAGTGCTCCTGCTTGATGCTATAGGAGTAGTGGGGGGGCAAAGATATGACCATCCTTGTCCTTCTGTATCCTGAGTGTTTAAAATTAAAGCTTGGTTTTCTGTGAAGAGTAGGAGTTGGGAAGAGAAAATTCTGCCCACAGAAATAGGCAAGGAGAATCATGTCAAGAAGCCTTTGAACCATGGCTTTCCTGATGCACTTTCTAGAGTGACGTTCTTAAACAACATACCTGTCTGATCTTGAAAGTCACAGTCGGGTGCCTTTAAATCTACTTGGTTTATATCAAAACAGATCATCCTTACTTTTCAAGCCTACAGTGTATATGCCAATGCGTTCTCCTGTGAGACAGCTTTGTAAAATTGTCTATGTTCATTATGTTTTGCATTTATTTTTCTTTCTTTCTATGTTTCTTTCTTCCACCAAAGCTGTATGTGTCTAGGAGTAGATCTCCTCTATATTCTTAGGTAGAGTGTAGTCCACAATGTCCAGGGCCTTTTCTGAATTTAAAATATGATGTCCTAAGTATTTAAGAATGGCAGTGGATAAATGGTTCATTCTGGCACAGCAAATACCATTTCATATTCTTCTGCTTTTAGGTGTGAAAAGAAAAGTTGTATCTCAGAAAAAGCATACATTCACAATTTTTTGAACCTTCACTTTTTCTTTTTTTTTTTAAACTAAATGAAAAGCTGTGTCTCACAGTGATAATGGGAAATTTACATTCCTGACGAGTTCCCAATTTTTTTCATATCCTTTGCAGGTGAAATTTTCTTTTGTGCAGAGAATTGGCACACGATCCAAGTACTCCTTAAATGTTGCCTGAAAGCATGAGCATTGTTGCCTGGTTATTGCCTACTACAATCTATTGTGCCTTTAGCTCATTGCAGAAAATGTTAGTGGCCTTATTGCCACTCTTGTTCAAGTCAGAGTTTCTTGAGTTCAAGTCAGCTCAGGACTGGAGGTAGAGAAGCCCACGCAGCTGCTGTTGCAGTGTGAAGCTTCAGCCAAAATCAGCTCAGCTGTTTCAGGCACCATGCAGCTTGTGGCAGCTGTGCCAAAGGGATTAGCACCCATCTAGGGCACTTAAGACCTACTGTAGTGAAATATTGCAGGAGCATGTTGTCTTCTGGTATGTTGGATAAAAGATAAAGGGGAAAGGCAGGTGGGAAGGCTTTTCCAGAAGCAGGAGGGGTTGGAGAGCTGCAAGATGGCATGAGACACACGGGATAGAAGGAACAAGTGGTGACACTGTATGGAACAGGGGCACATCACATTTTATTTGCCTTTTACAATACCACCTTTGAAAACAGTGAATCCACCTGCTCAATTCACTGACACAACAGAAACAGCCCAAGCTCATCTGCACTCTCTGGTTCACAGTGAAAACACAGATTGCTTTTGAATATCCCAAGGCATTACTGTATCAAATAGAGAGTTATTTGAATATACTTGTTCTTAGTTGTTTTCCTACAATCATCAGTCCTCATTCAGCCTCAGATATACTTAAATTTCGCAATGATTTTGAAGGGCATTATTTATGCAGCAAAAAGGAAATACGGTGGTAAACTTTTCTTATACAAACAGCATAATGACTTTATAAGAAATTTTATTGCAAATAATGAAATGTGATATATTGACACCAATGAAATCAGGAAATCATGTGAAAACTAGGGCTCTTCCTCCCTGAAGTTCAGTGGGTAGATAGCAATAGCATCAGTCTTGCAGTGGCATTTATGGGTCTTTCTTGAAAAGTATTCCAGATTTCAGGACAACGTAGAATTTGTGATTATAATGAGCTTCCACTCCTAACAGTAAAGAGAAATAAAATTGCTGGAGACAGTAAAACCCAAAACATAAGCCTATTCCGACTTTCTCCTCTCCATCCCATCACACTATTTTTTTATTTTTCTTAGGTATTTGGTTCATCAATGGCACATCTGCTTTTCCTGAGGTTCAGCTAATACTAATGTGCTCTGTAATAATGTGATGGCTTACTGTTCTTCTGGGTGCTCAGGTGAGCTTCAGCCACTAGCTCTCTCTTCTCTCCAATCATTTTCCAACAAA
Source organism: Larus michahellis (assembly GCF_964199755.1). NCBI lineage: Eukaryota > Metazoa > Chordata > Aves > Charadriiformes > Laridae > Larus > Larus michahellis. Next base: position 69,405,646 of record NC_133930.1, read on the forward strand.
CTGGAAAAAATAGAGAATACATAATTGCTCTAAATACTTGTCTTGAAAGGGCATGTTTGCTCCATAGATTGTAGACGGACAGTATATTCGTGTATGCTAGAGATGTACAGAGTGAAACATCTAATGAGTCACTTTTCTGCAAGTTCATATATGAAGTCAGTACATGATCTCCCACAGTCTAAAATGTAAACCGTGCTATAGTATTTGAGTAGTGAATTTTTCTCGTCTGCTATTCTGGATACATATAATCTTCCAGATGCTGCGTCATAATAGAGAGTCTCTATTTACCTTATTTCACTTGAAGAATTTACTTCAGAGTTGTAACAGAGGCAACTCTACCTGCAGCAATTCTTCAGCTCCATCTGAAATGCACTCCTTGTATTACTATGCTAGGTGCCTGACACAGGAACTGTTAACCATTTCACCAAACCCTCCCTTCTCCTATATAATATATTCTGCAACCATGTCTTGCTTACTAAATATACTTAGAATAGACATAGGTTATTTCAAAGACAGCTAATTTTGGCTGTTGGCAAAGAAATGAATCTTAATTCAGTTTGTGGGGTTGATTCTTTTCTCCCTTGTCCATCCTGATCTCATTGTTTTCCACTGTGGGAAATACCTCTTTAAACTTGGCTACCAGGACTAAGGAGTTTTAGCCCAGTATGATATTAGCTGGTCAAGTACTTAACTGTTATTCCTGCTTTTGTTTCCCTGACTCTTCCTTGACCTTGTCATACCCAAATGTTTTACTCTGGTGGTGGCCCTAAGCAGCTACATGTCTGGAATTTCCTTTTTCCAGTCTGAGCAACAGCTTGACTTAAAGTATAAAAACTGTCGCACAGCAGTGCTCTAATCCAATGGTTTATTCAGCTGCATATTCACACTGTCACCTGTAGACTTGTTTCTGTCAGAATTATGCTGATACTTGCTTCAGTTGGTGCAAATCAAAGCAAAGCACACTATCAAAACAAAGTATACTAGTCTCATGGAGTTTTCCACATTGGTTATTTTTTAGATTAAACTATGCCTTTTCCTCATAAATAGATTTTGTTTGCAAACAGTTAATTTCTTGGTTTTAGCTTTATTATTTTCTCATATTACTCCCTAACTGTAACCATTTCATTTTTGATTGGAACCCAATGTTGTTCCTATTGAGTTTATCTTAGAAAGGGTTATTAAGCAAAAGATGAATTGTAAGGTCATTTGTTTCCCTTCTCTCTCTCCCCACTTCTTTCAGTATTTGTTTTTCCTGTATAAATCTCTCTTCCAGCAGCCAAAGAAATGCAGGAAGATAAACCAGCCCTCTGAACCTGCCTAAGCCACTCTGCCCTCTTTGTTCTCCTTGTTTCGTGGTGTCCCACTTTTGCAGAAAAATTGCTGGAGCACATAAACCAAAACTGCCAAGCTGATTGTTATCTTTTTTGTCTGGCTGTTCTGGGTGGCGCTCAACATCTTTATGCATCATTCATGGTCACTGGAGAACACTGAGTAGAGCTGTCTGGCTTTTCCGGCTGATTATTAAATTTCCTCCCAGCAATTAAAAAATTAGAAGTGAAGATTACTCTTCCAACCACAGTTTTAAGTAGAAGTGTCTGTTAAAAATTTTCTTTTCTGTCGAACACTCCTTTTTATCATGTGAAACCATAACAAGTACCTCAGATTTGTAAGATTAACACCTTGAATTACATCTGATTTGAAAATAGAAATTATTACACAGATACTTCTGTCCTTGTTCAGTCCTGTTCTGCCCTGACTTGTGTCTCTTTGCATTAAGAGTTGTTGACAAGAAGAAATAGAGTCTAATGGAAATTAGAACTGACTAGTGCTTTTTATTCTATTTGGTTGCTATAAATGTACCTTCTGCTGTTTCTTTTGAAAATGTTCTGCCTATATAGCAAATTATTTATTTGTAAACAAAGAACTATATCATTATGATTGAATCGTAATGCAATATTAGTGCTTAATGATCATATGCAAATCTCTAATACAAATAGCAGTACCGTGCACTAAAAGCTACATAATTGATCTGAGAAACACGTTTTATTCTGCTTGCAAAGCCATATTAAAAAAAGACCTAATCCAAACAATGAATTGTATTGAAATAGAAAAAATACATGAGGCAGGACTGCCAAATTATTTATCTTTCATTAAGGGAGAAAATCACACATAATTATCTATGCTATATGAGCACATTTGCTGCAAGTTGGCATGGAATTGAGCAGTAATAATCATAAAAAATGCAACCAACAACTAAGCTGAATCTAACTAGCTGTTATTAAGTAAATGCTAGAAAAGGGAATACTGAACAAGGAGAATATTCACTAAATAGTACTACATTCTCCATAGCCAGAAAGGACTACTCATCATTTTGAAGTATAGAAACAAAATTATAGGCTTGGAGCTTAATCAGTGAGTGGTTATAATGTACGTCTTTGTAGCTTCCCCATAAACAAATAACAATTGAGCTGTTTTTTAAATTAAAGGAATTTGATGCTTTGAAATTAAGCAGGGCTGTGATGTTTTGTGGTTTTACTCAGACATTTTGGAAAGATTAAATAGTAAGTATAGAAGGAAAATACGAGATCTGAATTTGCATTTCAAAACATCCTTTGCTTTTTGTTCCTAGTTAAAATCTGTTCAGTAGCTGATAGATCTGAGCAGCACGGGGTGGCATCCAGTATCATTCCTGAGCTTACAAACCTGTAATCAGGAATACAGTCACCTTAAGAACTGTCCATTACCTGTGATTAGTATACAAGTGTTTCATTTTCTTCATCATTACCAGTTCATTGACAGCTATAAATATATAGAAAGCTAGATGTGTTTTGAGCAGTTTCAGTAAAAGAGAAATTGCAGGGCTTTATACCCTCTAAGTGAGAGTATATGCTGTAGCACATAATAATAGGATAAAAACCTCAGTTTGGATACTTTACAGACCAGAATACTCATTCCATTAGATTAATATTTTAATGTGTCTCTGTGTTTCAAAGTGAGATTGTAGAAATTGTTTAAAACTATTGACATATCAAGTAACAACATGAAAAGCAGTCACTACTATTATACCGATAGAAATTATAAGTCCTTCAGGGGCTCTGAACCAGAATACTGGAAATTTAGAACTATTTAGTCAATTGATTCATTTAGATCAAAACCAAAGAAACTTTAAGATCTTAGAAGTTTGAGAGAGCTATAAAACATATTAGTGGTATAAAATTCTTCGTAAAATTCAGTGGTGCCTCCTCCTTACAACTAGTGGCTTATCATTTTTTAATATAGTTATCTGAAGATGGAATTTTCTCCACTTAATATTCTGCTCATCTTTTCTTTGTTGGGCAGATCCTTATTAAAGTATGCATTTTACCCATAGCTTCTTTGATGATGACTGAACAACTAACATAAGCCTGAAAGAAAATTCTATATTTTTATTTGCTTGTTCTTCTTGTTGTTCCATTATCATTTATTAAATACATTTAATTTTCTATTAGAGTGGATTTCATGTATAAAAATCAGTTTGTTGGAACCAAATCCTTTCTTCAACCAAAACCGGGACAAAATGTTTTAAATGTATTGTCATTTTTAATATTCTGCTTATACAAGAAAATTTAATTATAACCCAAAACCTACCTCATATTTTTGAAAGTTCTTTGTAATATAAAAAAAAAATCCTTGCAATGTACTCCACATAGTACTTTCCATATAATTAATCAGTTCTGAAAACCAGCCCATTTCTGTGATCAAGCCCAAAAGAATAAAGACTGTGCTATCTGAAATCTACATTTTTGTGCCAGTAATCTTTTTAGAAGTGATCTCTCTTGTGTTCTACTTACTTTATATATGTATAGTAGCTCAGAACAGAATAATCTAGAAATAATGAAGATTTTTTAAAATTATAAAAGTGTATGAGTCATACTGCAAAATCTGTAAGCTTTCAAGAGCATGAGCCATTCCTACCGATTTGTACACAGCTGCAAGTATTCATGTCAGCACTTCTGCAGGCAGTAGGGATTCAAAAAGCTGGTTTGCAGGGAGGAGACAGACCCTGGGGAAGACAAAAAAAGGTGATTTTACATTGCTTTACTACTTTGCTATGACTTAGCTGATTATATGATTCACCGTTATATTCCCTTGACAATTGCAGCACATACAATGAGGGTTATGAATAGCTTGTGTCACTGCAGCTGTGCTCTAAGATGACTTTTCAGAGGGCGCTGTGCAGGGTTGTTGCTGGTGCCTTATTTGTCACAGTTTGTGTTTTGGATTCCCCTAAATCTTTATTCTCTGGATATGGATTATTCTATGGGTGAAATCCTGCACCAAACCCACACGTCACTGATTATACTGGTGATCAGTGCACAAAGATGAAATTTTTGACTCCATGGATTAATTTTCAGCCTAGCTTCACAGTTATGTCTCTGAAGCAAGCTGACCACGGTGCAATTAATAGTGAAATCTTGCTTTCCACAGCAGAGGTGTTTTCTGCAATGCTGCCAACTTCTGCTAGTAGTAGGGAATATTTGAATTTGGCTCCCTTTGAATCATACACATAGCTAAAGAATACCACCTTTGTTTTCATTTGCTTTGGGATATTCCCAAATTTCTATTGAATGCATAGAACAACACAAGTCTTTATCAGGAAACAAAATGAAATCTGTTAATCTTGACATCTGACCATAGATAGGAAACTTCAAAGGTAATTTTTTACTGGCGGTCTACAGAAAGAGCAGTGGGAAGTCTTAAACATTTTTCTCCATCTGTCTTCCATAGGCCAGATTTTGGACAGACTTTGCTTATTTGGTTGTACTTAGATGCAGCTTCTACAAGTTCCGCTGCTTGTTTTGAACACGTTTATATCAGTTTGCTGTATGAATGATCTTGTGGCTTAATCGGAAGCCAAACTGTATTCCTTTAGCTGTGTTGCTCTGGAAGGAAAGGTGGAAGGTGCGATCTATGCATCGTATATGAGGCGCTTTATACAGCGGGTTCTTTGGAGAATGCATACCAACAGACTTCAAAATGTGTTACAGCTATTGATGGTATATCATTGTGCGAAGTACAGGCAGGGTATGGGGAAAAGGGGAAGAAGACGAGAAATAAACAGAAACTTCACTACTGCAAGGTAAATCTTGGTACATGTGTCAGCCTGCAGAACATAACAAAGCGAGGTTGCTTTAAAAATTACTGCTATTGGGGCTCAGTCCTAGTTCTTGTATTCGCATATGAGGATTGTTTATTTCTGATGATACAGTGAAGGACCTCTAATACAAAACAGAGAAATAGATTCTTTCATGTGGCTGCCTGACTGCAAACCCACCACTAAAGCTGTCTTTCAGCCAGTACTTTCAGTGGACAAATTTACTGGGCTTGTACAAATAAACACACAGAGTTCAGAGCAGTTCTAGTGGTTAATATGAACCATTTGGAGAAGTTCTTACCAAAACAAAGCTGAAAAGTATCTTCCCAGCAAATGCTGACTAAGTTAGAATGGTATCTCTTTCTAATTGCTTGTATTCTGAACAAGGATCGGGGGTGGGATGGATTGTTGACAGTCAGATCTTAATCTGAATATCCATTTTTCAGCTCAAAATATTATGCTTTATATGTTTTATACTTCTATATTTTATATATATATATACATGTATGTTTAATATTTATATTTTCTAATGGTCTCTATATAAAAAAATATAATGTTTTATAATGCTTAAAAAATAATTTTACATCACAGCCAGGTTTAACATGGTTTGTAATAATTGATTTATGTAAAGAGATTTTTAAGATCTTAATTAAGCAAAAGACTACTAGAAAATTAATGCTTATCATGGTTTTAAAGTCCTTCCTGCAAATTAGCCATAGAAAGGTGTTTTATTCCCCACATTAAATTTAAGATGTAGAGTCCTTTTCTGATTCAGCATATAAACTGTCATAAATAGGACCAATCAATCCAAATAGGGCTCTCTGCATTCTTCTGAGGAAAGATGCACTGATGTTTGTGGAACTGGTAATTATTACATGATGTAATTGCAAGAGACTGGCTGACCTTGAATTTGGAGTGTCATTTCTTCATGCAGTGTATACTGGAGGGACAGACAAATTCTTCTGGCTGTAATTAATTAAGTAGTCAACTTGTTTTGAATAGGCCATTGAAGTGAATTGAACTGATAAACCTTCTCCCCCATCCTTCCATCCTCAACATGACTTTACTGAAAAACAGTTTCCGGAAAGAGTAAATCCCACTGTATTCTTCTTACTCCCTTTGCCCATGTTTAACAAAGTTGTAAAGCAGGACTACTTCCTTACTTTCACAAGCCCTGGCTTCTAAGCACTGGGCTAGACTGCTGTTGGTTAGTCTTAAGACACCATATTATTCATAAGTACCATGAGTATGAAAATGCAACACATAAAAAAGATTATTCCTGCAACAGTAATGAGAACCAATGACTTTAAAAATATATAATTTGAAAAAGAATAGAGAATTCACAAATATAGTAAAGTAAACTGCTTACTTCAGGAGGCAATGACCTTTGTATTATTGCTGGAGAGGATCCTCTGGCAACTCTGCAAACATGAGATTTATGCAATATTTATTTCTTTCAAAAAGGAAGAGTTGCACTACTTCAAGACTACTCTTCTACTGGAGTTCCCCGAGACCAAGCTAATGATGAAACACTTGCAAATGGTAGTTTCTGACAGGGTGTTTGTAAGCTTGAGGACATATATAGTAGGCAAAATAACTGATAGAAGGTCCAATCTTCTGCATCAAGGCTATGCTACTATAAATTTGGACACAGGTAGCTTAAGAGGTACCAAATGAATTAAGTACACAACAGAATAAAATTTAGGCCTGTTGACATTACCTTTCTGTGTTTAACATGCAGTTCAAATGGTAGGACCTACCTGTCTGCCACAAATCTTTGCGAAGACCCGCCTGGTCATTGTGACCCTGGAGAGAGTAAATTAACCATCTACTAACCTACAAAGCCCACAAGGTTTTGTTAGGACTGAGATGCCACATTCCAATTTAATGTCGTTCAAATGGGAATAAGTTCTGAAGACACAGTTCAGGGCAAGAATACAAATTCAACTTTACTCTATGAATGAGTCAATAAAGAAAAGTAGGTCTACCAGAGGCGTAATTTTCTTATGAGTCTTTACAAGATGTGACTAAGTCAGAGAAATGACTAAAATATGTATTTTGTTTTTAACTATGTGTGCACGCTCTGTGCCTCTATGTCACAACTTCTTGGTTTACTGCAAGGGAAAAAAAAAATCTCTCCAAGACCAAAAAACAAGATCTGTTTTGCTTGGAGTGTTCTTCTTAGTGAATATCAAACTAAAAATTTACATTTTCTGTCAAGTAAAAAATAATACAATTTTGGAAATAGCCACATTAAAGAAATCAAGTCTGCACTCAAATGAAACATTTCAAAATATACAATACATAGGTTTAGGCTTTTTAAGCAATTTCTCTTAAAGACCACTGTTGCTGAGAACAATATTGAGTAATGGTATACCCAGCCTGTCAATGCTATTCTTATGTTTGCACTATCTACATGTCCCTCCCTCAAACACACAAGTCCAGCCTTTGTCACAAAATTTTGGAGTGATGCACTGTTAAAAATAAAACTGAACTTCTTCCAAACGACCACAGAGTGCAAGTTGTCCATCTGTCCTCTGGCCCACTTCTGGAAAACATGTCTACAGAAGGAAGTACTTGAATATGTTAAAACTTAACTACCTGTTTAAATGCTATTAAAGTTTTGTTACTGTTAACCATGTAACCAGACACATGCATGAATATTAATGTTAATGGGAAACACCTTTTTGTGTCTGCTATTGCAGAAACTGCAGTGGTACACAACCCTAGGAGGCTGATTCAGTGGACATGAACTGAGATTTTTAAGTGGCCTGTAAGTTAAGAATGGGAGGAGTCCATAAAGCAAGTGTTTCTTGAGTTCGGTGTTACTAGAAAGTATGTGAATCAACCTTCTGGGCCCCAAAATGGTGTGGACATGGTAAGGAAACTCTCCCCATGGGATGCCCTAAGAACCACAATGGATTCACTTTTCAGAGGAGTCATGTACAATTTTTGACTTTACTTCTTTATGTGCTCCAGACAGCTTTCTTTAGCTGATCCTGAAGTCACAGCTTTGATTTTAATATGTTTGAGAACAACAAAAGCTTACCAAAAGACCAACATAGAAGATGCTTCACTATGACTCTGACATCACAAGGCTTGCTAGGCTTAATGAAATACAAACATGAAAGTTATGATACAGCCCCTGTGGATTTACACTCAAGACATTGCAAAATTATCTCTCAAGAGGGGAATTTATATAATTTCTCAGTAATATTTGGACTTTACTGCTGTCACAAGACCCTCACTGAATTATGAAGGTGTCCTGTTGACACTAATATAGTCTGTCACCTCTCTGGCTTTGCATGGGCATAGTTTGAGTCTGTTGTGATGCTGTTCATTTCCATTAAAGTGATCTGGAAATTAGAAATGCATGAGGCTAACTAAGGATAACTATAAATGCTTATGATACTCACTTTTTCCACTTTATACATTTTAACTTCTTCATATGGCAGCATTTCAAAATGCCAGGGAAGAAATTCATCTTCATATAATTTGGGAATGAATAAATTCCTAAGCCTAATGATCTTTTCTCTATTGCACCCATTTGTAGACTTTGCTTTCTTAAATCAAAAAGCACAACCTTTTCAAAACCTCTCCCAATCATTTCCCTTCAAAATAAAGGAACCACCACACACATCTGGTCTGACATACCAGATTCTAATTTAACGTCATTCAAATGGAGATAAGTGCTGAAGACAGAAGTGTTTAGAGCAAGAATACAAATTCAGCTTTACTATATATACATTCCGCTTCTGTCTATAAAACCTGAAACACATAATTTATTATAGCCCTTGACTATTCAGTATTAAGTGCCACCTTTATTTGAAATAGATTTAACCTCATTGAGAATAAACATTTCGGAAATTAAAGACTAATTTAGATCTTGCCCCACCATCCTGTTTATACATTTATTTAAACTGACATTGCAGCCGAAGCAGTCTTATTCTTAATCAAGCAGGGGTTTACTGTGACATTGTTTCTGGCATTTCCTAATATTTCAGCCTTTGATGGGGTGCTAAAGATTTTGAACAGAAAAAGCACACAGCACATTTGGTACAGAACTTTCTAATATGTAATGCCTCTTACTTTGATAATTTGAAAATTATTAAAATACACTCAGGAAAATTAAAAACTTTCATAGCTTCAATGCTTCCCTTGGAAGTTTATGCATTATACTTGGTAGACCAGTGGCCTTCTCTGAATGTCCTTTTAGGTTCCTGTAGAAAAGTGCTGAATGCAGACATAATACCATCTCTAGTTTCTTTATATTCCATCAATGAAAAATGTGTATGAAGAAGTTCTGTTTGGTCTGACTGACACGGTTTTCTTTGGTGGTAGCTAATGATCAAACTCCTAGGTTCGTTGGAAAGGAACGTGGTTGGAAATTTGATAGATTGTATAGTATATGACATCTTGTATCTCCCCTTTTCTGGGAACAGTTTTGCTTATGATTCATGGTAAAGTAGAAAGAAAAATTCCAAGAGGCATTTGAACTCAAGGCTTTAGGTTGCACTTCTGCCTGAAATGTACTGCAGGCTAACGTATTGCAGTGTTACCTGGTATTACAGTGTGCAGACACAGCCTTGGTTTTCCTGACTCGTAATCTGGCACGGGCACAAATAACCCCAGATGACAACGTGCATGCGTGTGCACGTGTGTGTGGAAATGAACAGTCTGTGAAGAACTATACTGGAATTTAAAGTTAGCGTTATGACTTATTAAGTAATACTTTCCAGGCATAGACTTTTCAATTACCACAAACGGGCATTTTAAAGTAGCAACTTGCACCATTATTTTAATTCTTAGCTCAGATCTGCTGCTTTACGGAGCCTAAGAATGATAGACTATGATTCAGATTTCTCATGGTAGTTTAGCTGTACATGTAGGATTATTTTTGGCAAATGGTTGGTGTCCCAGAAAAAGAAAAAAACAGTGCCTAATCCAGACATCACTGAAGTCAATGAGACTTTTGTGGTTTTTTTTTCTTTGGAGAATGAATTTTCCTGCTATGTTCCAGGTTTACAGCACAAAAATAAGTTAATTTTCATCAAAAACTTATCAATATTGCATGTGAACAGAAAAAAGTGAGCTCCCAAATACTAGCATCTGGCCTAGACCCTTGGTTATCTTTCACAGCATATCCATTTAGACATTGCAATTCCATATCGTGTCTGAAATGACTAATTCTGAACTAGGATTTTGGTACAAACCTATGTGAAAAATTAAGTGTACAGAAAAATCTGGAAATATACACTGCTTCTTGAAATTCCTATGATTCGCATTTGTTAAATATCCTCCATCAGCGTTTTATCTTTAAAACAGTTTAATGCGAGTGATCATGGAGTCTTTTCCTTTTTCTTTTTTTTAACACTGCAAGGCATTAAAACATTTTTTTATGAAGAAATGAATAACTGGTGTTATTAAGATATCTTCGAACACTTCAAGAAGCGGTGCTGAGAGCTGCAATGCCAGCTCAGTCAAATCTCTAATATTTGCTGTTATCTCCATGCAAGTTTACAGCAGCTGACATATGAAAAAGCTTGGAAATAATTTGAGCTTGCAGGCTATGAAACAAGCCCATTTTGGATCTGAATCTGGCTGTCAAGTCACTTCATTGGGTTAATCTGACACAAAATGAAAGCACACAAATGAAAGAAAGTTTTGGCAAGCCCGAAAAGATGGGCACACGTCTGCAAATCGAGTGATTAGCTTGGTGGTGTCCTTTCAAAAATCACCCAGGAACCCCTTCCCCCACCCATACAGAAACCAGTCCTTTTTGTTCTTCCAATGTTTATTTATAGGATTATAATGGGGAAATGGAGGAGAGAGGGCTTGGGACTTTGATGATAGTGAAAGTCTATACACCCCAAAGGTGGCAAAGGAGATAAGCATTATAGGATTAAAAGGGTATGACAAATTTGTGTTTCAGTTGGGGACACCATTTCAGCCTGAGATTTCCTTTTGGCTGTCAAAGTAGAAGATTTAACTAATATATTCTACAAAGAAAAAAAATCAGGAAAGGTGGGAGGTTCTTCGCTGACACATGATTGATTGCCTTTGGAAAACAAAGGAGGGAATCGTGTGCTAGGAGGTGGTACTGCTCCTCTGCAAATTTCTTGTGGTCTCATGTTTTACACTGTTTAGTTTTACACAGTGCCTCTCAGGCAAGGGCACACAGCACAATATATATCAAGAAGGGGATGAAAATACATCTGGAGTTTGGCCCCAGAATCTGTACAAAGATTCTTTCTAGGAGTAAAATGTACTTTCTGCTCAAAATATTGCTTACTGTTCAAGAAGAGCAGAGAAAGCAGAAGAGGAGGAAAAATGACAGCTAAAAATGTATAGTGGGGTATAAAGAAGACCAGCAAGTTCAAAATGAGGGCTGAAAAGGTCACCTTAGTAGCACTGGTTATTCTCAAAGATTGCTCTTTTTTTTCATGGCAGTGAAGAATGGCCACAGGAGCAGTCAGTGGTCCCTTTTTCTTTAGAGCAAAACAACATCCTACCCCTGAGTTATGGGCACGGAACCTCCGTCTCACTGGGACGTTCTGTTCATGCTGCACGTGCTGCAGCAACAAGCTGTTGAGCTAGACCAGAGTTTGTCAACAAACTTGCCTGTGTTTGACAAGGTGAATTATTGAGTGTAAGCTGTGGCCAGGTTTCAAAAAAGCAGGACATAAAAGAAATACTCCATATTATACGTCCTCTATTTCCAATGCCTGCTAAGAAAGAGGGGACATATTATGGGCTGTAGCAGTTGTCAATGGACTCAGTGGACAGTACACACTGAGTGGGGGCTTGTCTTGCCCACCTTACTGCTGACTTGAGCTTGGCTACTTGCCCTTCAGTATCACAGGCAGAGACAGTGGGAAGACACAAGACAGGAGCATAGATGCACGCTGCACCCTGAGGATGCTCGTGCAGCTTGCATGGAAATGCAGGCAGACAGCTTCTGGAGGTTGCTCTCCCAGGCTCCGGTTTTACAGCACAGACAAACATTTTTTGCCCCTTGCACAATTTATGCTGTTAGCCATAGGAAAAGTGGAGACAGATTCTGGGGAAAGGCTTTAAAAAACAAAAAAAAAATCACTGAGTTTGTTTTACTCTGAATAATGGCAAGCAATTAATGATTAATTTAAAATGAAAGTAGTAAACAGACTCTTCTATCTTACTCTGAAAAAAACATTATGTTTTGTTCCACATTGAACAAAACATTTCACGTTGGTATTAAATTCTATAATTATTTTTCAGATTTTCAGTTTATGGGGGTAGTGGGAAAATAAATAAGCTAGTAGATTTTCTTGACTGATCACCAATCCTACCTAAAAATTAGGTGAACTTTTATTTGTACAGATTTAGTTATCATAGCACATTACCTCAATGCACAACTACAGAGGCCACTGCGGACCTTCCTCCATTCTCTGCTTTATGTGGCACACCATCATTTTGCTTATAAGGACCTACTGCAGCTCCAGATTTACTTGAAGATGGATTCCCAATCATTGGATATAGTACAGCTGAAACCGTGGTCAGAAAAAGAAAATAACAACGTGTCCATTGTTACAGAGGCTACAGCACAAAACCATGCCTAAACCACTAAATACAAATGAATATACCTCCCTGAACACACTAGATAGAAATAATTGGACAGAGGTATTTCAGGAGAGGTGTGTTATTTTTTTATCAGCTCTCCCTTCCGATGTTTTTCTGCTTGCTTTTCTTTGTTGTCTGCACCGGGTGTCTTGCTCTCGCTGTCTCCTGTTCCATTTCACTTGCTCTTACTGGGTGAAATGGGGCGGGGAAAGATAGGAGGATAAAATAAGCGGTTTTACTTTCCATGAGCATTGCTTTGTCTCTTGGCAGGGGGTCTCACTGGCTTTTTGCAGAGTTTTTAAGCTCCTTTTAATATTATCCTTTAGAGAGGAAGTGTCTGCATGGACTATTACAGACAACAAGAAGGGAAAAAGCATTGCAAAACGCTATATCCTGACTGTGAATTTCACTTTGGCTACGAATGTTCTGTATGCAACCTTCCTGAGGAGATTTAATAGAGCTTGTTTGGGATTTCTTTGTTTTTGAGGCGAAGAGTGAAGTATCTGGAATGGGAGCCCTAACAGACAGTTGACATTTTCTGAAATTTCTGTGCCTATGTGTCAATCAAGATTACTAGTATTTTTGAGAGTTTTATTATTAACACAGGGGCTGTCAGAATAAATATCAGGCAGGGCTGTGAACATGTAAGTGAAAGAGAAATGGAGACAAGCAATGGCAGGATAAGTCTCTAACAAAGGGTGAACTGGTTGCATCTAAGACCCTGAGAGAAAAATTTGACTTCCATATTACAGTTTTAAAAATAGGAAAGCACATGCTTTACTTTCTCTTTAATTGAAAGATTGATATTCCGTTTTATAGTCAGGGATGATGCAAAACCCTAAGTATTTTAAATTCCACTTTCTACAACATTTCTTAGAAAACTTGTTATCTTGGCTAATTTTGGAAATACTTTATAAAATTACCTGCGGGTTTCTCAAACGTCAAGCACCAGGGAGTCAGCTTGCTTTTTTATCAAAACAAGTGTTTTGAGGGTGTGTTCTGAAACTCCCTTTTTGCAAGAAACAGGGTTTAGTAATCACCAGGCTGATTACTGCTTTTGGAACAGGAGTGTACAAATCACCCAGGCCTGCACCCTGTTCTGCACTTGGCAGGAGAGTTACTTGGAGATCCTGATCTGTAAGCTGAGTTGACATGGATGGCTCCATGTCAAAATTCAGTAACTGGCTAAAGTGTGCCTTCAGTTCTCAACCTGAGACAGCACCAAGAAGCTGTGTGCAGCTTTGCATGTGAATAGGGTAAATAAATTAGTGCACTAAGGCATACCTGTCAGCTCTTGAAAGCTGTACTGTAAACAGAAGCACTTGTCGAGGAAGAATACATTTTTAAATGCTCTTAGAAGTTGCTGGACTGGAAAGGCTTCACAGAGTAAGAGAATGGGGAGCCTTGGAGGGGTGTAACACAAACAGGTGTCACTTTCTTAAGTCTTCAAATTCACACTTCAGTAACCTTGTTTCTTTGATAAGCTTGTGACCCTAATGCAAATAAAAAGCTGGGCACAGAGTCAAATTCTTGACTAATGTCTTAGTTACAACAGTTAATTTTATCTTCTTCAGTGACAAAATAAATGAGTATCTTTGAAATGAGTACCTATTCAGTCCAGCAATTTATTATTTTTGACTGACTCTGAAGCTAAATCTGACAACATATATCAATTTACTGCCAAGAGAAGGGGGTGTAAAAAAAACCAACAATCCTTTAAGAAAACAATACAAAATCAGAAAACAAAACTGAAGCAACAGACACCGACTGTTATTAACCCACAAAAAAAACCCCAAGGTTAAAGTGACTTCACTATCTGCAACTATACGCAGTCAAGGAATTTCAACAAATCGGCTATGGCTGTAGAGAGATGTCAAGCTCTCTGTCAAACACCCTCTCATATTCCATCTTCGTTGACTTTGCTTTCTTGTCAAAGCTATAACACTGTGACCTGCGCAACGGAAGCGTGCATATGTATACAGGGCCTTCCTGTGTGCTGATACACAGATTTCGCCAGCAGCATTTGCCCCAGGTCAAGGGACTCCTGTGAGGTCTCTGTCCTCTAGAGAGGCTCTTCACTGGACCCTTCCAGAAGAAAAACTTTACTTGCTACTGGATGCCAGAGCGAAATGCAGCACTGGAAGAATGTAGCCTAGAGAAATAAGGCTTAAATGGACTGAGCATCGGCCCTTTATGTGGAATTTGTGCAGAGCCCTGCAGTTGTTTTTATGACTCAGAGTCTTATACGAGCCATATTAGGAATGAAGGAAAAAATGCATGGCTTAGGGCAATATCTAGGGCATGCTGGGGATTTATGCCTTGGACACCCTCCACTTTACTGGCACACCGTCGAAACACCAAGGATTTCAATCCACAAGGGTAGGAGGAGGCAGAAAAATGATTTCAGGTTCACTTTGTAGTCAATTTATTAAATGTCTTGTCTTGTCAGGAATACATAAACAAGGCTGGAATCAGGGCATTCATGCTATGAGAGACAAGACAGTTTAGGTTTCATTACCCCTGCAGAGACGGAACGGTTAAAAGACAGTTAGTCTTGTTTTAATGCCCTTATTCACTTCCCAGGTCTCCACTAGATGAACTAGTGCATGTTACAGCACTTAAATTTACACTTACTGTCTCTGCTGCTTCAGGGCTGAATTCTTCTTCTGATATACCTTCTCCTTCTTTTACCATGAGAATGTGCCAGATTCAATGAGCAAGGATGTGACACAAGTTTGAAAGTCATAGAATAAGTAACAAAATGTTTTAAATTTTAGTATTATTTTGGACTCTGCAGGCAGGAGTGAAACTAATAGGATAACATTTTATTTTTTCTTCTATGTGGCAGAGAAAGAATTCCACTAAAATGTAAGTATGGAATATATACATTGATTTCACTGTTGATTTTAACTTTCCTGCTCATGTGGAATATGATGTAATACCCTTAAACAGGAAACATGAAATGAGTAATGCTAGAGATCTAGTTTAAAGAGGGCAAAATGTACCATTTCAGATTTTCTTGTTACTGTATATCTGATTTGTATTGAAGTTAATATGAGGCAATGTTTGCTGACCAGTGAACATCACTGTATGAAAATCTAATACTATGTAATGTCAGTTAATAAGATGGGAACATTGCATTGTGTTAGACTTTCTCCCAGGGAAAGTCACATCAAGTCTTATTAATGTCTAAGAGGATGTTGCACAACGATGCAGCTGCACACTCGCTTCTGTGCCCGGGCCACACTTTGCTTCCCACAAACACGTTCCTTCAGACCAACCGGCTTGCACAATGTGTGCTATTTAGCACCAATTCGACCACCACAGCAAGAAATCAGAATTGCATGTAATTTGCTGAGTGCAGACTCCAAATAAAAGGGTCAGCCAGATTACACAAGAAATACAGTACGGAGACAACTACTTCAGAGGAAATCTCCTGTCTCAGACAGCAGGGAAACTTCACCTACCATCAATTTTGCATTCTCTGTGTATTATTCAGGCTTATTTATTATACTTTATGTCAAGTAAATACATTCCTTTTCCATCAGGACTATCTCATAGGAGACAATGCAGTCTGGACAGTGTTCCCTGATAGTGCAGTGTTTGGTATTGACTAGCTCTGTATGTTGCAGGCTGATAGTAAATACTATTAAAAGTGCAAAAAGTAGTGTTTACAAAGCTAACATCTGTATCCTAGCTTATGGTAATAGACACAGAGACCTCTTTTTACTCAGGAAGTCTCTAAACACATATACACATACACAAAATATAGCAAGATCTTCCAAAGTTTATATTCAGGGGAAGCTTGATTTCAAGTTGAATCTTTGGATTAATAGGTCTCCTCACGACTTTGGCTTGATGTGACAAGAGCATGCCCTGGGTCTCTGGTCTGATGAGGGATGTGGTGAAAATTAATGATGTCTGTCCTATGGGGCTGGATCTGGAGACACTAAGGAGAGGGAAGGGTGCGGGGTGGTGTAGCTAATATCAGGATCCAGAAATCTAGACACAGCACTACATACGGATATGGGATATTGGATTAGCAACTGCATTTTCTGTCATGTCCCTGTCCAGTTCTCCTTTCTTTGTCCTGCCTATTCTGGTTGTGAGGTTCATTTATTCAAAGTGTTCTCTTTTCATACACGTAGGTGAGTAACAGGCAGGAGGTTTTCAATCCTGATGCATTTTGTATAGCACAGTGAATGCTGGAGTTGTCAGCATGGCAATGTTATGTATACATGCTGACAATTCCCATTTCTAGGTTATAACAGTCACGCTAGAGCAGATGCCCTGGAAATCAGAGATTTTACATATATATAGAGAGAGATATTTTACCACTGCTTCAGACAGGACATAGGTCTGGAAATTGTTTTCAGGGAGATGTGTCCATACTTGACTGCAGAGTACAGATACAGTTGTGGGTTAGATGAATGGACAGTAAGGTGGATAGATAACTGACTGAAAGACTGAGCTCAGAGGGTTGTGATTAGGGGCACAGAGTCTAGTTGGAGGTCAGTGATGAGTGGTGTTCCCCAGGGGTCAGTACTGGGTCCAGTCCTCTTCAATATATTCATCAATGACCTGGATGAGGGGATACAGTGCACCCTCAGCAAGTGTGCTGATGACACAAAGCTGGGGGCAGTGGCTGACCCAGCAGAAGGCTGTGCCGCCATCCAGAGAGACCTAGACAGTTTGGAGATCTGGGCAAAGAGGAACCTTATGAAATTCAACAAGGGCAAGTGTAGGGTCCTGCACCTAGGGAAGAATAACCCCATGCACCAGTACAGGTTATGGGCTGAGCTGCTGGAGAGCAGCTCTGTGGAAAGAGACCTCGGAGTCCTGGTGGACAACAGGATGACCATGAGACCATGAGCCAGCAATGTGCCCTTGTGGCCAAAAAGGCCAACAGCATCCTGGGGTGCATCAAGAAGACTGTGGCAAGCAAATCGAGGGAGGTCGTCCTCCCTGTTTCCTCTGCCCTGGTGAGGCCGCATCTGGAGTACTGTGTCCAGTTCTGGGCTCCCCAGTTCAAAGAGGACAGGGAACTGCTGGAGAGGGTACAGCAAAGGGCTACCAAGATGATGAGGAGACTGGAACATCTCTTTTAGGAGGAAAGGCTGAGGGACTTGGGTCTTTCTAGTCTGGAAAAAAGGCGACTGAGGGGGGACCTTATCAATGCTTATAAACACTTAAAGGGTGGGTGTCAGGAGCATGGGGCCAGGCTCTTTTCAGCGGTGCCCAGTGACAGGACAAGAGGTAACGGGCACAAACTTGAGCACAGGAAGTTCCATCTCAACATGAGGAGGAACGTCTTTCCTGTGAGGGTGGCAGAGCACTGGAACAGGCTGCCCAGAGGGGTGGTGGAGTGTCTGTCTCTGGAGACATTCCAAACCCCCCTGAACGCGTTCCTGTGCCACCTGCTCTAGGTGAGCCTGCTCTGGCAGGGGGGCTGGACTAGATGATCGCCAGAGGTCCCTTCCAACCCTATGATTCTATGATTCTATGATTCTATGATATAGTCACTAAGCAGTTATTCAAATTTGTCTATGGAAGGACCTATCAGCAGACTCTTAAGATATATAGTGCTATTAGCATGTTACCTGGTGGGAGACAACACACTCAATGGACAGGACACACAGCTCTGAGGGTGACAGTCTGGACATTACCTCTCATATCCACTTCTTCAGGAAGAATATGAACATCTGCGTAATTTACTACAACCTAAGTTTAGGATTTTAATCTTTTTAGCTTAAAAAAGAAATATCCCATTTGCCTGACTGCTTTTCTCTAAGAAGAAACCCCTTCCCAGAGGCAAGTCTTGAACGCAGACTTCATCTGGAGAAAATTTGTATCTCATACTTGCAAGATTCTCAAAATAAAGCCTTGTAACAGTAAGTCTGACAGGCCTTTAACTACAAGCACAGTGGTGCTGCCAAATGCAACTAACGCACATTGCTTCTTTTCTGTGGCAGTAAAATTGATGCTTTAAATGAGTCTTACAACAGGATTTCTCTGCTAATTGCAGAAATAGATAACATGTGCCTTGAGCAGCCATTATTCATTTGACAGTAATTTTTCTTAAACTGTAAGTGGCATTTTGTTTCAATAGTGCTTGAGTGCCTGATATTCCCACAAGAAATGTTAAAACTCTTCCATTAAGGAAATCACTGGCTTGTAGATTCTGGCTTTTAGAACTGAAATTACCTGAGGTGGTGTGTGTTTGGCTTCTTTTAATCAACGGGTTTCATGTGCAGAGGCAAATACCAGAGCACTTTTTTCTCCTTGCAGAATATTTCCTATCCTATTAGCATGTGGTGTTGTTTAGTCTGGACAAAGTATTTCAAATATAGGAAGTAAAAAGATCCATGTTAATTTTTTAAAATGTGAATTTTGTCAAACAAAGAAAGGTGATACCTTGATGAAAAATTAACATGAATGTTACTGTGCAGATGAGATGCTTTTTACTGAGCTGTTGGATCCCAGGAGTAACAAGACCAGCTATCTTGGCGTCTCAAGGCTTCCTTAGCAGTAGGAGGACCCTGCATGCTGTGGAGTGCTACTTCAGCTCTCAAGAAGCTCAGGTTTTCTGCCCTTGATTTCCAGGCCCATGAATTGCTATTGGCCAAAAGAGATTTGCCAAACCAAAGTGATGCAGAGTGCATTTTGCATACCCTATCCTTTCAACTTCTTTTGCTCAATCATTTGTGTTACTTGAGCTATTACTTCATATATGTTAAGAATATGAAATTTGTATTCACTATGGATTGCTTGCTCAGAGTTTCTAAGCAATTAAGTGAGCAGATAGGGCATTAAAAGCTTTAATGTACATCAAAATCTAGCTAACAGAGAGGCTTTTTTAATTTTGTCTCCCCAATAAAAAAAGGAGAGGACTTAATTTGAGAGAGGCATAGAGCTGAGTACAAACTGCCAATGATTCTGTGAAATACTGAACTGCTTTTCTATCAAGAGCATGAGATGCGTGTAATAAAATTAATTTCAGATTAATCATAAATGACAGTTCAGTAGATTAGGAAAGAGAAAACTTGCATAAGAAAGCACTACAGGGGAATTAAAAGTTACATAAAAGAAAAGGAATTTGAGACAGCAACCACTGTCTCTTCATAAAAAATGCTTTCTTCGTTGATCTGCTACTCACTTATATTAACACTGGAACCATTGCTTAAGATGCCATAGGAAAAAACTCTTATGTACAATCATTAATGCCATTAACATGAGGAATGATTAAATTGTCTTCAATGCAGCTCTAGAGAGAAATTTAAACAGTTTAGAGTTTTGAATAGTGAATAGTGAAATGCTGCATTTCAGGGCTTCTGGAGAAAATGTTATTAATTGGAAATGTAACCATAGGATTTCATGTGGCAACATCCCCTGCATGAAATCAAGACTAATTAAATTATGATTACGTACAAGAACAACAGGTGATTGAAAATAGATTATTTTTTTTGGTGGTGTTACATCACATCAAATAAAACTTCATGTTGGAATAGCTCTAGCAATGTCAGTTAATCTTTAGCATTAGAAGTTTGAAAAACAAGCACGGTATGAAACCTCTGAAACAGGCTTCATCTTAAAGCAGTATTTCTATAAAAGAAAACTATCTGAAAGGTGAGTAACAGTTCCTATGCTTGCTTGAAGTTGCCTAGATAAAATAATACAAACTAATGAATGTGGCAAGAAATAAATACTTGAGTTGCTAAACTCAAATTTTTATAGATCCATGCAAGGATGATGAGGATAAAGACAAAGGCAGGGAAACCTGAGGAAAAAGACTACCATCTTATGCTCTAAAGGCTAAGTTTTCAGCTAAATGAAGACAAATTTAGAATACGTATCTCAGAAATCTCCATGCAAGTAAGAAATTATGGGACAATATGTTTTAAAGCCTGACTTGGCAGATGTGCATCTAGTTGTGTCCTGTATCTGATTAATCTGCCTTTTACAGTGACACCTGGCAATTCAAGCCAAAGTCCTCTGCAATGTGCCATACAACATAAACAGAAGGATGGTCCTTATCCTAGAAGTCTCATAACTGGAGCATAAAAGAAGAGATGCTCCAGGTTAACCGTTCAAACGTATTATGCTAGCCAGACAGAAATATTAGCGCTGATTTATTGCGAAGTCTTACTGTATTGGCCACCACAATGTCTGCTGGAACCAACAGTCATGAAAGACAAGAATAGCTGGCATGGGAAAGGTTAAAAACCTAGAAGCAGGTCTCTTTGGCAATACATCAAGGAAAACCTTAAATTTAGCACAGCATCTGCTGAATGGAAATAAAAATCTTCACCCCCTTCTGGAAGCCATGCCCCTTCCTTTGGGCAATAGAGGAAGGCTCTGCTTCAATTTGTAGAGACAAAATCCCCTCCTGGACTGTTCTTTGCCCCCAGGAGGCAAAGGAAAGACCAATAGAAAAAAGTAAAGAAACACAGAATATCCTCCCTTTACAAGAAATTCTGTGGAAAGCTCTGAGAATAATACAAGTGTTTCATTTGATGAGAACTATGAGCAAGGTCTTTTCCTGTTTTTGAAGGAAGGCAGTTGTTTTTTTTTTTTCTAGCACTTAAGCCATGTGCTTTGACAATGACCACGGCTCTGGAATTTATGAAGTTGGAAATGCTCTTCACTGGAGAGTCCATGTCCTCAGAAAACAGGCTTTCTGTAAGCCTTCAAAACCTAGCTTTATCTCAATGTTTAATCAGTTGCTTGCTTCTGGCATGAAGTGTAAGAGTAGTATGGAAAATAATCTACATGGGGACAGGGTAATATTGTTCTAACAATTTATTGGTGGGATTTGCTCATATGCAATCTCTGAAGGATATCGTGTCCCACACATCTTTGTAATTTGGCTCTGGTGCTGATGGTGGGAGCACACTAGAGCACAGTATGTTGGGTACAGAAAATCTCCAATTTATCATATAATGAGTGAATACTGTTATAAATGCTGAAATATTGGGTAAAAGCATGTTATGCTTTTAAAAGCATGGGTAAAATCTGGTTATGTTTTGCAGGCCTCCTAGGCTTTCCTGGGACTACTTAGTTGTTTTGAGGGAAGCAGGCAAAGCCGCATATAATTTGCATAGGTCCATAAAACTTAAAACTAGTATAGCCATTTAGCTGCTAAGCCTTGTCAAGCCTGATGCAGTTCTAGGTGGGCTAAGAAAGAAAATGCGTAATCCAAGCTATATGACAGCAGAATAGAGATAGAATGTTGATCTTGCATGTCATTGCAAACACTGTGTGTGACTCACCTCCTATCTATGTGCTTTTGTTCTCCATCTGAGAGGGATTAGTAAGCATAGATACACTGATAAAGTGGTGCTCAAATGTTGTGACAGTCTTGCGACATGCTGTCTAATATAGAATAATGGAATGTTCAAAATAAATCTAAACTTTACTGTAACATGGAGATGGTTTTCAAAATGTGTATTTACAGATACTAAATGCTGTATAGTTCCATGAAAATGACAGATTCATGATCAAAACCACTCTGAGATCAAAAACAAAAGAAAGGTTGGAAACTGTTAGGAAAGAATTAAGTGAAACAGAGGACTTCATTTTGCCAGCTGTCTCTTTAATAATGCGCATAGTTCTGATCTCATTTTAAAAGCAAAGAAACAATAGAAGATATAGTAGAAGTGGGGAAACTTCAGAAAGAGACAACAAGGAAGATCAAAAGTACCAAGCAGCTTCTGTATTGGGTCTACCTAAGTAAACTAGGACTCTCCAACTGGGATTAGAAGGATTTCAGGAGGCAGGTACACAAATCATCATGTCATGGAGGAAGTGAATTGATTTTCTCACCATCTCCAGGACATACTAGTAGGAGTCTAGTTCAAAACAACTAAAGCAAGGGGCTCCTAATCGAACAGATGGCAAGCTGTGCTCTCTGCCAAAGTTTGTTGTGGTGGCCTAAAGTTCACATGAAGAAATGAAAAGGCAGACCGGACACGTTCTGGAAGAGAAATCCATTTAAAGACTTGGGATCCACATATGGTTGCAAAATATATATACTCCTAAAGACTCAGGCAGTCCTTTGTGCTGCATATTGTTGAAGTTCGAAGCAAGTTGCATTAGGAAGAAGCACATGGTTTGCCCTTTCTCATTCTTTTTAAGCCACTTGCTCACAGATGCAGCTGGAGGCAGGAAGCTGGGCAATATGCTCTTTTGGACTGACATAGTACAGCTGTTGTGTTATAAAACTGCATCTAAAATTATTATAGTTTAAATAACAATTGCATCATATGACTGAAAAGAAGCAATTCCATTTTACATATCTGAAATGAACTTTGAAAAATTCAGCGCCTCACTTCAATACTATTGATTCCTTCTCATGCTTGTATTTCACTAGTTCAGGAAAGCAAACCCTAACGTCAGCCATCAAATACTTCCGTAGGACCCCAGGCCAAACAGCAACGTTCAGAAAATTTGTATGAGACACCAAAGAGGAGTGCAAATTATTGTTGTATATGGCTGAACTTTGTAATTTAAAATTATTTTTCACTTATTTTTACATAGGCAGGTGAACAATGATAAAATTAAGCATCTTACTAAAGTTTTCCTACCCTATGATAAAACTGCAGCAACTTGAAAAATTAGGTGGATGCTCATAAAGTGTTTGAGTCCTTAACGTTCATTGACAAATGGAACACTCTCATCAATACATTCTCCCTTAGTGGAACCTAAGAATACACATAATTATTTCACTCAGCTCCATAAGGGCATTTGCTATAATTAACATAGCAATGATTTTTTATTCTCTTCCATTTTTTGTTCATGAGTTCGTATTTTTAAATCAATATTTTAAAAAAAGAGAAACTATATAGCATCATTAAGTGCTGCAGTATTGACATATATATATATAATGCGTTTCCAGCTATATTCTCCTTGATTTTTTTATTGTAGTATTCTGATAGACTCCCTTTTTGGAAAGTGTAGCATGAGGTTAACATGGTTTGGGTTGGCGTATGTTCAATGGATAACTGAAACATGTAAAACTTTTCTTATGCACAATGTGCTGTTACTTTTTTCTCCGCCAAATGAAACAGAAATAGCTTGAACTTTGAAGCCCCATCTTTCACATGTCCTGTGTACTAAAAGCATATGTTGACATTAATTTTGATGGAATATGACTTCTGAACCCTCATCCTTCTATTATTCTTAGCAAGGCGACTCCCACCTGCACTTTTTCTGAAAGGCATCAGCATGTGCACATTAAAGTTTTACATTGCTTTAGTTCCTCTCTACACAGGGAGCCACTTCCCAAGTGGAGGTTAGGAATCTGTTTATGTATAATGTTGAATTCATCCCTCTGATTTATCCCCTTGGCCCCTAAAGTGAGAGAACATTCATTTTTAATGCAAGGAATCAGAGAATGGAGCATTGCAAGGTTGTTTGTTTGGGTTCTTTTGGTTGGTTTTTTTTTTGGGTTTTTTGTTTGTTTGTTTGTTTGGGTTTTTTTAATGTGAATTTTTGAGTAAAAAAACCCAAATAAGTCTGTGTTATTCTGCCTTCAGATTTATATGCCTTCTATTTTGCATCACTAAAAGTTAAAGGAGACTAATATTTACAATTCATTCTGTCTTAGATCTAAAACAGGGAAATTTCCTCCTTCTGCAATATTTCTCTAGCACTTCAGTTTATGTATATTGATTTATACGAGTAGAACAACACTGAAATTTCTCATATGCCAGACTCCTAGCTATTTTTCTCCCTCATCACACAGATAGCAGACTACATCCAGGAACCAGCAATGAATCTGATATTGAAGTAATCTAATAGAGCTAAAACATTATTCCTAGGGAAAGTTCACACTGTGTGAAGTACTGGACACTGCCAGATGTTCAGCATTTCTACTCCAGAGATCAAGACCAAAAACTGTGTTCGGGATCCCATTCTTTGTTATATAATTTACTCCTTCATTGCAAGGTAGGTGGAAAACATCATTTCACTTCCACAGTACATGCAGAGAGAACTCCTAATTTAATAAGGCTACAACACAGAAGTCAAACTAATCAGAATGTTCTTTTGTTACTAAAATCACGGCATTTGATCATATATTTTGTTCAGGAATTGGTCAGTAAGACGAATTGTGCACCTAGAATCTTATAACATTGTCAGTTAGCCTTTTTTTGTTATGAATGTATTTAATTTAAGATGAATATTAAAAACGTAACTAGCACACTAAATCAGGCACAACTTGTATGGCGTAATAATATATGAAATTAAAGTACCTCATAAAATTTGTTTTGTTATATCGTCTTTCTCTAGATTAATTTTTCTCACCTAATTGAGGTGAGATGTCCTATTGTCTTACACTCGCCTCCTATTTGTATTAATGGAAATATAGTTTGATTTAACATTAAAACAGAAATGCCAGCAATTGAAATGAAGCAATTTCAGAACAATTAGTGCCACATCGTGAAACCTGAAACCTAAGAAATTATATGATTAGACATACTGAGTCAGAGCAATCAACAAGCTGGCTCAGTTTATGCTTAGACTAGAATTATTATTACATGCTGATGAACAATATATCATACCAGCAGATGAAGGACTTTTATAGAATTCTAGCATTTGAGTACATCAAGATCGTAAGCTTTCTTATGTAAGAGTTAGTTGAGATTAAAAAAAGAGTTTCTGTTAAGTAACTGTCCTCCAAACACCTGTTATTTAATGAGGCATATAGCATCAAGCTGTAATTTATATTCTTAAAGGATGAAGGGATTCTGGATTCTTCAATTAGCAAGTTATCAAAATGCAAAGTATTAGCTTTATAAGCAATTTGTGTTGCAATGAGCAGATGTAACACAGATGTGCGCTTTCTGCAAACCACTTTAGGAACGATCACCTTAATGGTTTCAAAGTCCTTTTGTAACATTGTTGGAAAACTATTATTATCTTTCTCTTCCATCTATCTATCATTATCTTTCTCTTTAGTGAATCTCATTTAAATTTCACTAAGCTGATGGAGACACCCCCTGTTTTCAGAGCTGATTTATGATTGTTCTCAACCGAACCAATCAGCAACTCACAGGTCAGTGCTTATCAGGGCTTGCACTGAAAGATCATGAGAGCCTCCCCTTCTGGTGAACAAAAGAGTCATCTGCAGGGATTCCCTAGTAATGTTTCAGGTTAGGGAAATTGTCCTTATGATAATGCTATAAGAACTGTAATTAATACTTTTGTTATGCCCTGAACGTTATTCTATAAAAGCTCTCATGAAATATGCTTGGATTGTCACCCCACAGCATCAACAGAAGGTGAAATTTGGGATGTAATCCTGACACAGGCTTCAAATCCTCCTAGCTTTGTGTGGGAGGAGGTGAAAAATGACAAATAGCAAACGAGTGTTCTGTTGTTAAGCTCCATGAAAATTAGAAGTTACTTTGTTTTGTGTAAATGGCAGAAATCATTCTGTAGACCTTTCAAGTAGATTTCTCTGCCCGTTTTTACTCTGGACTTATTAATGAATAACTTTTCCCAGTCAATGTATTGTATGTACCCTTCTCTTAAACTGAAAGAATTTTTCTTGCTTTTTCCAAGTGTCCTCTGGGTCAAGGTCTTAGTGTCTTGTCAGTTAGCCTCCTTTCTGATCAGGAGCAGATAACTGTTCAGGCCAGCGACAACATGCCCAATAAAAGAGAGAGAAAGCTTTCTGAGACTCTCAGCAGTAGTAGCCTTTCAAAGAAAGTTGCAGGTATCAAATGAAAAAAAGAATTCGAGGAATTCATAACAAGAAGCCGGAAAAGTATGTAATAAAAATACAAAGAAACACTTTCCAGGAGTGACTCTTTAAATAAGGGAGAAGTCAGAGAAATGTATCTAAGACAAATATCAGGAAGACAAAATGAGAAGACAGCCCTACATCAACACAAATATCTTTCATTGATGTTAGGAGATGCAATCTTGAAAATAAGTATGAAACTCGATAATAGTCTGTTATTTCCAGGTGATACATAGCTAACTTTCAAGTACACGAATGCTCATTTTTGTCAATCTGAAAATCAGTTTGGAAAGTAAAACTGTGGTTGTGGGGTTTTTAGTGCTGTAACAGGTCTTGAGAAGAATTTTTACTTTTGCAGTCCTGTTACTTTGCAATTGTGCCCTCAGTGGCACTTGAGAAATCTCAGTTCTTGAATAGTTTGAGAACTTTGAAATGTTAACTTTTTTACTTTTAACTCTCAATTTTTCAGTGATAATATAAAAAAAAGGAAATAAACTTGTTAGTCTGATGATATAAAACCCACAAAAAGAGAAGGAACTAGTGGTATTTTATTGTATCATTTTTCATGGAATAATTGCACCAATTAAACTAGAATTTTATTACCTGGCTAACACATAAAGATGTGAAAAATCTTAGTTTGACGCTAGCAGGAATGATGAAACTCTCATCTAGGAATAGATTCACACAGATGTCTTATGGATCCCACCAGCTACAGGTGCTATAGATAGACCATTTCTCAGTAATGTTCACTTCACTTTCCTTTTTGTCACCAAGGCACAATGCTGGATTGTCGGAGTAAACTGTCCTGTTACTGCACAGACTCCAACACAGATGTGCTGCGCTGGTGTTATACGCCTAGACGGGAGCCTATAAAAGGGGCAGGGGATGTATGAGCTCTGAATTCAAGCGAAGAATGGGGGTCCAATGCTGTGAAATTTACGGCATTAACTCCAGATCCCCCTTTGAGCACAGAAGGCATTGTACTCAAGGAGATGGAAGTGGAAATAGCACCAGGTTTCTACATCACTGGGAAATTATTTAATCTGCGTAATTCTTAAGATGAATCATAGAATCATAGAATCATGGAATCATAGAATCATAAAATAGTTTGGGCTGGAAGGGACCTTTAAAGGTCATCTAGTCCAACCCCGCTGCAATGAGCAAGGACATCTTCCTGCTCAGAGCCCCGTCCAGCCTGACCTTGAATGTTTCCAGGGATGGGGCATCTAACACCTTTATAGGCAACCTGTTCTAGTGTTTCACCACCTTCACTGTAAAAAATGTCTTCCTTATATCTAGCCCAAATCTACTCTCTTTTAGCTTAAAACCATTACGCTTTGTCCTATCACAACAGGCCCTGCTAAAAAGTTTTTCTCTATCTTATAAGCCTCCTCTAAGTACTGAAAGGCTGCAATAAGGTCTACCCAGAGCCTTCTCTTCACCAGACTGAACAACCACAACTCTCTCAGCCTGTCCTCATAGGGTAGGTGTCTCATCCCTCTGATCATTTTTGTGGCCCTCATCTGGACCTGCTCCAACAGGTCCATGGCTTTCCTGTGCTGAGGGGAACAGAAGTGGACACAGTACTCCAGGTGCGGTCTCAACAGAATGGAGTAGAGGGGCAGAATCATCTCCCTCGACCAGCTGGCCATGCTACTTTTGATGCAGCCCAGGATACAGTTGGCCTTCTGGGCTGTGAGTGCGCATTGCTGGCTCATGCTGAGCTTTTCATCCACCAGTACTTCTAAGTCTTTCTCTACAGGGCTGCTCTCAATCCCTTCATCCCCCATCCTGTACTGATATGGAGGGTTGCCCCAAACCAGGTGCAGGACCTTGAATTTGGCCTTGTTGAACTTCATGAACTTCACATGGGCCCGAGTCTCAAGCTTGTCCAGGTCTGAATGGCAATCCTGTCCCTCAGGCGTGTCAACCACACCACTCAGATTGTTGTCATCTGCCAATTTGCTGAGGGTGCACTCAATCCAACTGTCTATTTCATTGATGAAGATATTGAACAGACTGGTCCCAGTATAGGGCCCTGAGGGACACCACTTATCACCGATCTCCATCTGGACATTGAGCCATTGAGCACTACCCTCTGGATGCGACCATCCAGACAATTCCTTATCCACTGAACAGTCCAACTGTCATTCCATCATAGAAGGCCACTAGGCTGGTCAGGCAGGACTTGGCCTTGGTGAAGCCATGCTGGCTGTTTCAAATCACCTCCCTGTCCTCCATGTGCCTTAGCACAGCTTCTAGGAGGATCTGTTCCACGATCTTCCCAGGCACAGAGGTGAGGCTGACAGGGCGGTAGCTCCCAGGGTCCTCCTTTCTACCCTTGTTAAAAATGGGTGCAATGTTTCCCCTTTTCCAGTCACCAGGGTCTTCACCTGACTGCCATAACTTTTCAAATATCCTGGAGAGTGTCTTGGCAACTACCTCAGCCAATTACCTCAGGACTCCAGGATGCATCTTGTTAGGTCCCATAGAATTCTGTGTGTTCAGGTTCCTCAGGTGGTCACAAACCTGATTTTCTCTTACAGTGGGAGGGACTTTGTTCCTACAGTCCCTTACTTGAGGTCCGTCCACCCAAGAGGTGTAGGAAGAGAGATTACCAGTGAAGACTGAGGCAAAAAAGTTGTGGAGTACCTCAGCCTTCTCCTCATTTGTTACCAGTTTGCCAGTCATGTTCATCGGCGGGGTATGCTTTCTTTGACCTTCCTTTTCTGGCTGATGTACCTGTCAAAGCCCTTCTTGCGTCCCTTGCCATGCTCAGCTCCAGCTGCACCTTGACCTTCCTGAACCTATCCCTACACAACTGGGCAGCATCCCTACACTCTTCCTAGGATACCTGTCCCTGCTTCTATTGCCTGTGCGTTTCCTGCTTGCCCTTTAGTTTCACCAGCAGGTCTTGACTCAGTCATACTGGTCTCTTTCCTGCCTTTCCGTACAAAATAGGTGAATAGTATCAGTTTCATGAATGGCTGAATAGTCGGGTGAAGAGTATTGCATAAATACTCTTTTTTTTTTCTTTTACTAGTGCTGAAACATCGCAACTGAAGGGAAAACGGAGTTCAAATAATTGCTTTTAACAACACTTCCTTCCCCCATAGGCTTAGAGTCAAATCACTTTAAAAATCCTATTTGCTACCATTGACCAAAGCTCTTTGTAATTGAAGTTCTAAGAAATGCCTTCTCTCTCACTTTCAGATCACAGCTGAAGTAATTAAGTCTCTTCTGTTTCAAGATTAAAATGTATAAAGTTGGGATATAGCTATTGGTTTTTAAGTCTGCTTGAGTTGACATGGGACATGAGGACAAAGCAGAGTGAAAATACCAAGATGAACAGGGGTGCTTGCTACAATATGTCAGAGAAATTTATTTCTTAAATGTCTTTTTTTTTCAAGGGCTTGTTTTAAAGGTTGGAGTAGCTGGAAAAAGGTGGCCATGGATCCTTATTTCCAGATGTGTACCAAGATGGCATAGGGATGCTAAGAGGGGCATAGCCTGGACCTGCTCAGTTTCTGAACCAGGTAGCAAAGCCTTAGAAGACTTTGGTAGCCCAGTAGTTTGCTACAGCAATCCCAAAAATCCACATAGCAGCTGTTAAGAATTAAGCCTATTTTCACTATCTTGATATCAAGATACTGCTGTACTTAAAGTGCCTGATATGTTGTGAGCTGTTTTGTGTATGCTTCACACACATTCTCTGTAATGTGACTGTGGAAATGCCATTGCCAATTGATTATAATGTGATTTCCATATAAAAAGGGAACAAGAGCATATGGGAAAAGTAAACTTGTGAGAAACAGAAAACATTTTATTTTCACAGTGCGTAAGCCAGTATGATTTTAAGCAAATCACAAGTTGTCTTCCTGAAGGTGACTTTCTTATTGCATGTATATATTGAAGAAAAGTTAATAAAGCTTTTTCATCACAGACATGGCCTCTAAAATATTTAACCACATTTGACTTGCAAATATAAATTCATTTTCCTTTCTTGGAATTTTAAAATGGGTAAGTAGCTGCAATTCTGTTTGTTAGAGACCAGGAGAGAAAATCTGGTGTATTGGCAGTAGCACTGCGGTAGCAACCCAGGTGTTTCACTATGACGTTCTCATTTGGCTCTGTTTCTTTCTGCTCTGGCTTGGAATAAATCACATGGCAAAGAAATTGGTAACCCAAATTTCAGCACCTTAATCTACCTTTTACTCTTATCATGACAAAAGGTTTCATTTTGAAAGTATGTATCACTGAATGGTGCTAGTAAATTTTACCTCTCAAAAAAGTGGATTACACACAGAAAAACATAACAGTAGGAGCCTAACTTTGTGCTACTCTGTATGGTGTGTATATTCTTAAACCTTCCTAAAGCAGTTCAATATTTTAAATAATGATACCTACTTATCCGCCTTGAAAATGGACAGTCAAAGGTCAGTGGCATAATGCTTGTGAAACATGGAGAGTATTAATTATTTAATGTTATTATTTTGGCTTCTCATAGAATTGAAGAAAACCAAGATGCCAAAAAGTCCCTGTAACAGAGATTTTATTTTTTTTTTTTTTTTAGTTATATACTCACTCTGAATCATTCAGGGAAAAGACATTTAATCACAGCTGTGGTGTCAGCTTAAGTAAATCATTTGTTTGTGTGCTCAACTTCAGTAACTGAGACCACTTTATGAACTCAATGATAAGCACTCTCTTACCATTGGGGATCATCCCTGCTCATAAAAAACAGGCTGAAATGGCACTACCTCAGGGCCTGGAGTGGACAGGAAGAGATAGGTCAGAATCCGCATTACATAAGATAAATGTGTGTCTGTATTTATATGTATATATGTGGTATGATTCTGTGATTTCAGAATCTATTCTCATGGGGACAACAAAATCAAGTCTGTCTTTCTGTCCTTGATGCTGAGGCCAAGCCTCCCGTCATAAATGCCTTAATGAATTAAAAGTATAATAGGAAACAAAAATGTGACACTTGTACCACCAGCAAGAAGTATCGTTATCTAATGTATTTGGCCTTGAAAAAAACCTGCTCTGTACATATTGCACAAAACAGCTGAAAGCATCAAAAGTTGGATCACAGGGTGCAGAACAGCAAGTCAGCAAAACAATGTTACACCGGGGGCCTAAGTATTGTGTGCAGGATAGTAAAGACTGCCTTCTTGAAGCCTCTAATGCATAAGTTTCTGCACACTGCAGTAGAAAAGAGGTAAAATGGTTTATTATGTGGAGCATGAAAACATCCTGAAATGCAGAGGTCTGGGTTTGTCCCTACTTCATTTCTTTAAAAGAGCTCATGTAAAAAAACAGTAGATGTTTTTCTGGGAGTTACATTCATGAGAAGCAAACTATAGTAATTCCGATGTGTCACCTTTTAATATGCGGCTATCCTTGTATTTTGAAGAAATCCAATTCATTTCACATTGTTTTCCCTATTCTGTGTGTGTAATGGTTGTTTCCCCTTTCTTTACATAGATAGGTAGGTACTACGAAGCGTCAAGATTTTCTTTGGTTGTTTGGTCGGCTTTGGTTTTGTTTTTTAAACATGGGTTTGAAGAAGCTTGGTAATTATTTACCTTGTTAAGTATCTCTTGCCGCTTTGTTTTTTTTTTGCTGTAACATGTTGGAAATGAAAAGGATGCATAACAATTTAATTGAAGTATCTTGATTTCATATTGTTGCTGTAAATTGTTCGAACTGAATGTGGCCTTTTTAAATAATTGTGCATTGCTGTGTTCTTTATGTTATAGCTTTAATCTGGTTTAGTAATCGTGATGATTGAGGGTGGAGTTGTCTGGCAGCCTGAAAGACGCAAAGTTAAAATGAATCTGTTATGAGTAAACGGAGTGACTGGATTACTAAAAGGTTAGCAATGCCCAAAAAGGCTTCATAAAAAAAGCTTCTTTGAACTCTTGACTCTTGTAGCCATATGAAAGTTGAAGTCATGATGTAATTTTGAAAGAAGGTATGTCTTTGCTAATCATGAATATACTTTCTGACAGCAATGTCTCATTTGACTAACTGAAATTGCTGGCCCTAGGTGCTTGATAATTTTATGTATGAGAAAAAGTGAGGTTAAGATTACGTGACCAAATTAGGTGATCACAGTCACATAAATGATTAGTTGCCTGGGTTTGACCCCAAATTTTTGAAAAACAGGGAAACTTACAAACTGTTTTGACTAAGCCCCTGAAGAAGAAATTCAGGGTTAATAGAAACCTATGGATACAGCCACACCTACCTCAGCAGAAAAATATAGGCAGATACCTGCAAACTGTCTTTGAGGTAATGATCTGAGTGGTGACTTCACACCACAGTGAAAATGCACCAAGCCTTACCTTTTGTTGAACTTGGTGAACTTGGATTTTCTGTTTCAATATTTCTCCTAGCATTTGAAGGTGTACCAGGCAATTCAAGCTCTAAAAGACAATCGTATCTTTTAGTGTGTGAAAGAACACGTTTGAATTAGGTTGCCTGATGCAAACCTCACCTAAGTCATTGGTGATATTGCCCCATGGCTTCAGATGGGATTTAGATGACGTCCAAAAAGAGTGGTCAGCAGTGACAGAGCCAGGTGGTGTAGGTTTCTATTTATGCCTAAGTGCTCAACTTTCTGCTGCTGACCTGATTGAAATGTAACCATCTGCCCATCTGCTTCTAAATAAGGGTTAAATGCTTTGATTTTAATACGTAACTCATAGGAGCCTTCCTAGACCTCTCTTTACTTGCAGCTCAAGGAAGCAGGGACACTCAGGTCATACGGAACAGTCTGTCGCTATTGGACACATTTATCTAAGGTGACTTTAACCTGGTGTTAATGCTGACAGTCAGCTCTGCAGACTCCTCAACCTCAAAGGTATCACAAGAGTAAGAGGAGGATTAAGAAGAAAGGAAGTGGTTAAATGATAGGGAAGACAGAGATAAGCTCCTCAAAGTGGTAATGAGGTCTGTTATTTTCCAAAGGAAGAATTTCAAACAAGGATGATGGGTTAATGTGCTGGGTTTGGCTGGGATAGAGTTAATTTTCTTCATAGTAGCTAGTATGTTTTGGATTTGTGCTGGAAACAGTGTTGATAATACAGGGATGGTTTCATTATTGCTGAGTAGTGCTTCCACAGAGTCCAGGCCTTTTCTGCTTCTCACACCGCGCCAACAGGCTGGGGGTGGTCAAGGAGCTGGGAGGGGACACAGCTGGGACAACTGACCCCAAGTGATCAAAGGGATGTCCTATACCATATGACCTCATGCTCAGCATATCAAGCTGGGGTAAGAAGAAGGAAGGGGAAGACATTTGGAGTAATCGTGTTTGTCTTCTCAAGTAACTGTTACAGGTGATGGAGCCCATGCTGTCCTGGAGATGGCTGAACACCTGCCTGCCCATGGGAAGTAGTGATTGAATTCCTTGTTTTGCTCTGCTTGTGTGTGCACCTTTTGCTTTACCTGTTAAACTGTCTTTATCTCAACCCACAAGTTTTCTCACTTTTCTGATTCTCTCCCCTATCCAAACCAAGGGGAGTGAGCAAGCATGGAAGTCCTTGAATGTTTCCAGAGGAGGGCAACAAAACTGGTGAAAGGGCTGGAAGGAGTGTCCTATGAGGAGCTGCTAAGGGTTTGTCTACTTTGGAGAAAGGGAGGCTGATGGGTGACCTCATTGGTCTCTACAACCGCCAGAGGAGGGGAAGTGTAGAGGGAGGTGCTGACCATCTAGGACATGTGTAAATGATTCAAAGCTGTGCCAGGGGAGGTTTAGACTGGACATTAGGAAGCATTTTTTTACCGAGAGGGTGGTCAAACACTGGAACAGACTTCCTAGAGAGGCAGTCGATGGCCCAAACCTGTCAGTGTTGAAGAGGCATTTAGATGATGTCCGTAACAACATGTTTTATCTTGGTCAGCCCTGAATTGGTAAGGCAGTTGGGCTAGAGGGTTGTTGTAGGTCCCTTACAACAGAAATATTCTATTATTTTCTGTTCTGTTCTATTCTATTCTAGACATTAAGATATCTACTTTTTGGGAGTGAGAGGAGAGGAAGTATCTGATCTGTATATACTGTCTTCCTTTTCTGTTGGAATTATTCCTTTCCCTTTTTTTCACAGCCCTCCCCCTCTTTTTTTTTTTTTTTTAGCCTAAAAAGGATGCAAATTCAGCAAACTGCAAGGCTGGGATTAGCTTTGATCTTAGGCTATTCAAATAAGTTTTTAATTAAGAAAAAGTAGCTCGGTATAGCTGAGATTTCAGTTCACTACATATCTCAATAATAATCATATGATGATACTGCACTACAGACCTCATGGGAGAAAATTTCCTTGTAGTAAATATCTTGAGTGTTTGATCTCCACAGGATACTGGCACCTGCAGTGGGTCCAATTACTTTATTCTACATGCTGAATATTTCCTATGCTTTTTTTAGCTTTTTAGTTTTTGCCTTTTTTTTTTTCCTGTTTTTTTTTCTCTTGTCTGTAATCAAAATCGGAGGAAGATGAACCCTAATGGAGAGCTGAGGCACTGCAACTTTTCCTTAATGACTGTCACATCCATTCTCACATCTCTTTCTAGAAAAGAAAAGCATGGTTGCTGCACAATACGAAGCTTGGTTATTCTGATATTTATCACACTTGTGATACTTTGTGTATATCTAGTCTTAATAAAAGATAGTAAATGTAGAGACAGGTCCTAGTCTAAAAGCACCACTCAACTAAGCCAAATGAGAGAAGACTTATTTTGATGTCCTTTTCTGAATCCTTGCCTACAGAGGATTATTGTCTTTCTGCTAAAGAGAACTGAGAAGACAGGGATGTACAGCTTTGGGCCATGCAATTGCAAGGTTAGCAACAGGTTCAAGGTTCCTGCGTCATTAAGCACATTCCTGTTAAAGCAATATTCAGGTAACCCTTTTCATATCATCTACCTTTACATGCATAGCTCCCATTTCGGTCCTCTTCAGTGCTCTCAATGGCTTTGCTCCAGTCATTGCATAGTACAAACCCAGTCCTCCAACAAGTCCTGCTACGAGTTGAAGGATTTTGCCACCACCACAGTGCTATGCTGACATGGTTACTCCAGGCCGGAGCTGGCTAACATCCACTGAGAGCATGTGGCGGTGTGCTCTCCCCTTTCCCCCCCCACCCCGGCTCCTGCTCAAGCCATGGCCATCAGCGGGAGTTGTTATGAGTGGGAGATGGCTGGCAACATAACCAAAACACTGTCTGGAGTGGGAACCTAGGTATCTTGTTCCCATGCGAATATGACTATAGGTCAATTATCTTACTCCATAAATAGCGGACAGCCCAAGAGCCCATTGAGCTCTCCTGCACAGCAGCGGGCTGCACAACAGGATCTCCCCTGGAGTGGGGATGCTCGCTTAAGGTTCTTCTCCTCAAGGTTGAGAGATTCCTTGCTGCAACAGATTCTCGGTAGGTGACTAATAGCATGCTAAACTTTGAAATCTTATCTAAGTGATATAAGGCATTGATGGCGCATATATAATCCTTTAGACATAAACCATTGATGAAGTCTGGGACTAGGATTGGATCCAGCTGCACCTGGACTCCTCTCTGAGAAGGAGTTTAGAAAGCAAGGGGGTCCTTTCTGAACCTCGTGACTCAACGTGAGGGTCTGCCTGAGAGCTTGTCTGACCCTGGCCTCTGTGCAGTAAATAATCAAGTGTACCCTGGCATCGAATATCGTAAAACACTGTCACATTCACTACCAACTTTGTTAAATCACTGTTTTATGTTAATAAACATTTCACTACTCTCTTACAAGTGAAGTTGTTCACTCTGCCCGCGACAGAGCATGAACTGGGAAAATGCATCTCTTCCTGCAACCTTGTGTGTAGATGTAGCCTTATTAGCAATCTTCTCCTTCCCATATGTCTCTCAAAATAGAATACTTTGAGTTCCTGCACATACATCGTATTAAGAAGGTTATTCTATTAACATTTATTTTAGACTCTAACTGCTTCAGGGAGAGGAATGTTGCTTGCTATCAGTTTAAATAGTGCTTAGCAGAATGAGGCTCTGACCTGCTGTGCTCCTTACAGCTTCCATACATAGATAAATAAGGTCTCCTGGTCTAACCAATGTCTCTTAATCAGCATTTTCAAGCACAAATAGAAGTAAAAAAAAACATAAATATGGTCTTTCAATGAAATGAACTGTATAATCACCCTTTTTCCCCTTTAAATGGCCTATAGGATTTAGGAAAAAGGGCAATGCTTTTACCCCTGCCTCTGCCAAAAGGATTCACTCTTCCTCTGAGAGCATTACTTTCTTGGTCTTTCCTAGTTATAATTCATGGTGGAACGTGAATAACCCAGAGAATTCAGTTTTAGGGAGAAAAGGGAAACTTGTTCTTTCCTTGGTGATATGCCCATGTATTACAAGGCAGCATATTAAAACTGTGCTCTGCCTGGGTTAATGAACTCTATATCTCAGTAGGGCTAATTAAACAGAAAGCAAGAGGTGAAAGGCAGTATCTGCAGAAACCTTTATTCAGGGTGGTGTTTCAGCATCTTGGAAAGATTTTCATAATTTTTTTTGTACAGGTCCAGCTGTTTGCCATGCAGCCTGAGGGGAAGTCCTTATTTATGAGAACTCTCCACCACCGCTGAGTGTAATCATGTGCAAAATGGTCTTTTCATCCCATGCTCATGAATACGTCTTTGTTAGACTAAACGAGAGCTGCCGACTCAACATCTGCCCGTACTGCATGCAGCTCACCTTTTGATCTCGGCATCCATTTGGATGGCTAAAAGGAGTCTGTGCTTCAAGGGGACATTTCCATTAATTATTGGGACTATTCTTTGTTCTTTTTCTAAAACAGGAAGACAATTTTTGACAAAGATATTTCCCTTTGATATCCATGAAGGGCAGACCACTCAATATATTCTTTCACAGAATTACACTTTCTGTAACTTATTAGTAGCTTTGCGTTATGAGTTTTATATATGGAAGGCAATGAAGGGTGAGAAAATATCCAAAACTGTAGAGAAAGCAATAATTTATTATGTCCTGTGGGACTCAACAGCTTGTTATAAATTCATTTTCCATGTAAATGGGCTTAAAAAAAGATTAAACTTGGTGCTAGTGCTGTAATTGTTATTCACACGAACTTCAAACGAATTTCATTCTTTGACTACCCTTTAATGCTAATGTCCAGAAAAATCAATTTTCGTTTTTTCATTCTTGCATTTGAAATAAACCTAAGCTTACTGCAGTTAAGGGATTTGGATTATTGGCATGCCTGACAAAGCATATTTTGTACACAGAGATTTAAAGAGGTGACCTCCATTTAACTAGAGGCTCAGGAGTCAGTAGTTTGCTAATGCATCTGGGTTCTTCAGGTGATTGAGATCACACAAAAATTAAAGAAGATACATTGAACACTTGTTCTAATCTTATTCTTCCATCTGTGATCTAGAAAACTTTTAGAGAAGTCCTTCAGTGAGTTGCA
Organism: Larus michahellis; assembly: GCF_964199755.1. NCBI lineage: Eukaryota > Metazoa > Chordata > Aves > Charadriiformes > Laridae > Larus > Larus michahellis. Next base: position 69,443,592 of record NC_133930.1, read on the forward strand.
TGCTCTGACCTTGCTATCAGCTGTCAAACTGTCCTGTGATTTGGGATGCAAGTCTGGGTGTAAAAGTGATACTGGGCCCAATGGTTGTAGGATAGGACAGAGGAGGACCCGTGCATGGCATTCACCTCGACTCCTACTGTTGTGCTGGAAAGTAGCTTGATGATAGTACTGGAAGTGATACAAACCTCTGTGTGTTGGATTTGGCCTCCTTGGCATCATTTGCTTCCAACTCTTGCCTTATGTCATGGCTTAACCTCAGCCAACAAGTAGGACCATGCAACCGTTCACTCACTCACCCCCCATTCCCTCCCAGTAAAGTAGGAAGAAGAGGGAGAAAAAAGAAGGGGGGTGGGGTGGGGGTGAGGAGGAAAAAAAACGACTTAGGGATTGAGATAAAGACAGTTTAGTAGAACAGTGATGAAAGAGAAAAAAAATACATATAATAATGGTAAAAAAATGTACAAAATACAGAGATGCAATACAAATGGCTCTCACCACCTGATAATTGATTGCCTAGCCTGTCCCGAGCAGTGATTGCAGATCCCTGCTCTCCAGCCAACCCCCATTTACATACTGCATGGGACACCTATGGTATGGAGTATTCCTTTGGCCAGCTTGTCCTGTCTATGCTCCCTCCGTGCTTCTATGGGAAGCTGAAAAAGTCCTTGACTTACGGCAAACATAGCAACAACTAAAACAATATGTGCTATCAACATCATTCTCATACTAAATCCAAAACACAGCAGCTACTAGGAAGAAAATTAAGTCTATCCCAACTGAAGCCAGAACAATTGATGAGCAGTCTGTGTGAGGTACAAGCAGCAAGTGGCAGTCAGCATCCACCCTGCTGTTCACCTATGAAGCAAAACCAAGGTATTTGCTCAAAGGGGCAGCAAACGAATGCATAACCTTCACATGTAGCAACTCCTGTGTACTTTAAGGGACTGATAGTCATGCAGAATAAAGGTAGATTATCTGAGTTAAAAGACATTTCCAAAGCTGGTCTTTCCAGCATCTAGGAAAATCATCCCAGTTGTCAGCAAAGGTAATAAAACATTAACTTGAATTATTTAGGAGAGATAACAGGGTCAGTGTCAGTGACATTTAGGAAATCAGATTTGGAAGTGAAGAAACATTGGGATCACGGTACAGGCTTGCTCATCAGCAACAAACTTTATGTCCTTTCACTGCCCTGTAAACCGTCTGTAGTGTATAGTAAAAGAAAAACTATGGGAAAAGATTGAAGCCTGCTTTTTCATGAAATTGTCAAGTGACTGAAGATAATGTTTTGACTTTTTTAAAGGGAATGTTAAAATTACAAAATTGTTTATGTCTAGAAAAATTGTGATCAGAAAGTAAGCGATGCTCACGCATGAAGTTTTTCAAAGCCTCGCATATGTGCCCCCCAAAGAGGATCTTCCTATAGTTTTTTTTACTTTAAAACTCAATACTCAAGTGGCTATGATTTTTAATGAGTTAAAAGTTGTCTTTAGTCCAGTTGTTCTTGGATAGCAATTTTTCCAGTGTATTTCTGTTCACTTCTATGATTCCTAGTTCTAATGAGGTGTATTAGAAGTCATGCAAAACTGACTAAGATTATTCATCTTCAGATCTTGATGTGTGCAGTTGCTTGAAAACACATGGGTGTTCAGTTACTATGCTGTTGTTATGCTTAATTTATGAATTAACTGCTATATGTTCTCAGTTCCCAGATGTTGGAATGGACAGTCCCTTTCAAACTACTACCATGCAACAATAAGAAGGCTAATTGCATGCGCAAAATAAGTTTTCTTTTGGGTGTCAGAGCAGAAGCCATAAATGATCAAGCTCTTCTGCTCCACAAACCCTTATAAGAGTACTTCACGAAGGAATTTGGCAAAGTAACGCAGGATATTCCCAGATGGTTAAGGTCACTGCTGTTGCTCTCATTTGTTTCACTGTCTAGACTATGTTGGCTTTTTGAATGGTAAAATATAAGTTATATACTGAAGTTAATTGTCAATGATTGCCAGCTGTTGGCAATCTGTACCAGGGTAGACTCCACACTTAGAATTTTTGGAGTGGAGAAGATACTTCTACAAAACCTGTTGAGATTTACAGGTGTTTACTCCATATGTATATATTACTGACAAGACAGTTGTCTTATAGAGTAGTATCTTCTCAAGACCCTGTAGCTCTTGTCCATTACAGAGAAGGGAATGATTTAACAATGAATCCTACACAAAGAGACTTAAAGTTTCAGATTGAAAGTCAACCTCATCCTTTAGAGACAGAGCATCACATCTTTCATGTGTGGTAGTCATCTTTCATAACATTTAAACAGCAATGTTAACAGGATTAAGTCTCATGATATTATTCAATTAAAGCCTCTCAGATTAGGTCAAATATCGTCCCAGCTGTCAAAGTTTTCTAGAGAATACTTGATAGAGTTTTACAGTCGCTATAGAGAAAATACCAAAAGTGTAGTCTACCTGGGTTCAAAAGTCCCTGAACATCACAAATTTATGGAAGTCCCTTTGCAGCTCAATTAGGTCTAAGAGGAAGTCCTGGGCCAAATGCTTGTGTAGGTCTGCAGACCATCATAGTTTCTGTATCTTAACTGGGATTCTTTTACTAAGTGGCTACACTTGAATGAATTTTATTTTTTTAGGACTGGAACAGGCTTTTAGAATATACGAGGTCAGATTCAACATGCCGCTCTTCCTCCTTTGCTTCTTCTAGTCTCATGTATCATTGCGTAACCAGCTGGAAATAGCTGTGTAAGAACAGAACTACCTGAACCATTCAGTCAGGATTCAAGGATATAGGCAAGGGCAAGAATTCATCTGATTAGGTCACAAGTAATGAGAGTCAAGGTTAGGTGCTCTCACATTTCTTTCCTTCATCACTAGATTACTATTGCCATATTGCTAACGTATATTAAAATTTTGTGAAACTTTTTTTTCAGTAATAAATATAGCCCTTTTGGTCTGTTCTTTCCAGTATTTCGCTCTTGGTTTTGTATAGATAGATGTATGTGTATCTGATTTAAACAAAAGAAAATATTCTTTCCTCTATTTACATGTCTTCTTACAAGGGTTTTCATAGGTGGCCACATTACTTTATGAACATGCTAATGGTTAGGTCCCCAGCCTGTATATGCAGGAATGAGAAAAATTTATTTCTGTAATGTGGAAGGGAGCACTGCTGTTAACCTGCTCCCTGAAAAATGAGTCAGGTTCTGCTAAAACTAGGTCAGGACTGAAAAAAAAGGAAGGCATGACAGTAATCCTATTTATGTGAATTGGAAGTTAGAAAAATGCTTTAAAGCGTTGTTTAATCACTTTCATCTATCTGTAGGGCTTTACAATACATCTTACCTTACAGTAATCATTTTCTCTCGAATCTTACAAAAAAATAGGACATTTTTCAGATAAGCCAGAGCCTTTTTGCCTCCCAAAGATTCTGACCCATTCCAGCCATGGTGGTGAAAATGACTCACAGGGAAAGATTTAGTAGGTTTGTAACAATGTCTTCTGAGATTCAGATACTATGGAGTTAGTGGATGCTTAGGTTTTTAGCCTACAGTTATATGGTTCTACTGGAAAATGCGGTTCTAGGAGGAACATAGACTATGCAAATTGAATTATACATTTTCCTGGTAACTTTACATCTTCCTTGTTTTAAAAATATTAAAAAAAAAAAAAAGCAAAATGCTGTATGTGGTGAATACTTCCTTCTGTAAAATGTGTGTTTTAATAATAAGGAATCAAAACTATGCAGAAACCAGCCATACAAACTGAAATCTTCTGTGACTCTAAAACGTTGTGTTAACTCTTTATGGCGAAGACAGCTCTCATCTCATATCCAGCCATATTTGTCACAAACAGCAGGTAGCACAAATGGGTGAATAGATCAGTGTGGGGTGAACTAATACAAAAAAGAGGAATGGGCATGATGCTTGTTCCAGTGCCATACTCTTTGGTTGTGTTAATTTTTAATTTTTGTGTAGGTACCTTCACATGACCTCAGCTGGAAGGCAAAACTCAATACTGCGAGAAAAATGATTGTTGCAGTCTGACTAGCCTTATTTTCCCCACTACTTGTTTCATCCTTGCAGGATCCAAGCAATTCCCACTGTTTTGTTGAAAAATCACAAGTCCAAACCACTGAAAGTCTATTTCATAGACCTACAAGATTCAGAGAATTCTACCGTGTTTAATAAGCTTGCTTTTTATTTCAGTATTAGGTTTTTTTATTATACTAGTTATTAGCTGCAGTTCTTTCTCATAGCATTCTCTAAGCAACAGACAGCAATATTGTTTCCATAATTTAGAGTTTAATGCAATGAGTGCCTATAAAATCTTTAAGCCAGCTGCTGATCAAAGCATCTTTTTTGTTTTTCCTTGTTTTTTTATACTGCAAGTTAAAATGCCTTTATTTGTAAACTGTATTAGCTGAAACCAGGCTGATTTTAAGCTTGAGAAACCCTCAATGCTTTGTCTTGCCTATATTTAGTGATGTCTGGCACTTCTCAGATTCAATTAACTTCAGTTCTGGTGAAATCACATTATAAGCAAAATTTGCCCTCGTAAACCTATTTTATATGAGCCATATTTTTAAAGAACTGTTTCAGCAACTCTGAAAGTCTGATAGAGCACTCTGACACAAATCTATGACACAGAAGATCTTTATTTTATAAGCAATGATTTGCTAGCGTGTTATTCCTTTTTCTTCTTCTTCTTGTGATATAAAATTACTATAAAGGCTAAATAGATCTCTAATAGAGAGGAACCCTACAGATTTTTCTTCTCAGTTAATTCACATTCCCCAGCATCCTGACAGGTGTCTAGGAAAAGGTGGCAAATTATAATTAAATATATTGGACCAATTCTTGTTTATATCTGTTCAGCACTATTAGTCCTGTAAAGTTTGTCTGACCATCAATATAAAAAGAAAATAGTGGAATATGGTTACTTTTAACTTGCTTTTTTCATTCCAATTGAACATCATGGGCTGAATTTTCCTCTCATATATGACTGCTCAACTTCATAATTCTGTTGGGTCATGCAATTAAAAATAAGAAACGATTATACAAGTAGGATTAAAGATATATAATTAAAACTAAAGTATTTTGAAATGTTTCTGCAAAATTTTGGTTTGACCTTTGCAAAAAGCTTAAAAATCTCAATTTTCATCAGTAAATTAAAATAACTTTCTGAAATTCTGAAGTGAAAGCTGAAACCATATATATAAATCTAAAGAAAAGCAAAGGGGACTGGGATTGTTTCTACCTACTTTTCTATTTTCCACTCAAAAATTATATAATTTTTGCGCTAGTCTCAGTACTCTAATTAGGAAGCATAGTGAAACATGGAAAAATATCCCACCTCTTTTTTACGTTCTTAATTTTCTGCAAATGTGTTTTGTTTGAGGAAAAGATGAGATCAGATTTATGCAGATGTAGGAAAGTGTAACAGCAGAAGCATTACAGGAGCACTACCATCATATGTGTTAAAAGAACAAAAGAGGTCAGAGGAAATACTGCAATTGGAATGGAACCACCAAATACGATATTAAAGCTTGTAGACTATTAGCACAACAGGGGCAAGAGCAAATGTTGTTATCAAGACTGACAAAATCTGGAACAAATATTGCTGTGGCAGTAAATAGAAGCAAGAACAGGCATTGCCATCGTGGTAAGGGTGAAAGCAACAAAAGAGCCAGGGGGAAAGCATGAGTCTTGCTGAAAATGTTAGCAGTGAAATCAACTTCTCTGTGGCATCTGTTAGTCCTTCTAGTAACAACAGAACGAAGCAACAACTCAGAGGAAGTATATAGTCTAAATGCTGATTACAAGAAAGTATGCCATCATGAGGAACCAGCTAGAATGAATGCAAAAAGCCATCCCGACGCTATCATCTTTGTCAGCATTATCTAAAATCCTCTGAAATCAAAAGAATCCTTTTGCATATTGATTAAATAGATTTTGAAGAAGGAAAGATCCAACCATTATAAAATCCTACAAGTCCAGTGCTGTAATAAGCCTTTCCTATTGTAACCTTGGGTTAGACATCCCTCACTCTTACATCCAGAGGCTGCTGGAAAACTCCAAAACTGGAGATGTTCCGGGGGAAGAAAGGTAATTTTCTGCCTACACTGGATCTACCCTCAGTTCTTGTAAGCAGGATCTAGCAACTGGAGAGGAGATAAGGTCTGATACTTGCCTGGACCCTGGAAGCTCAGGGCAGATGAAGGATTGGGAAAAAATAACTATTCTGATGATTAATATTGATCAAGTTTGTGTGAGCTGCAAGGAATAAAAAAGCAATGGCTAACAACTTCTTTTTTAAATGTCCTGTGCCTTGACCCTCGACACAGGGATCTAGACCTCTGGTGCAGTAGCTGAAAGAGGCTGAATGAGTCCTTTGACACTGGAGATTACACAGCTGCAGATCTGGGAGGTGAACACAACCCTAAAGAAGCAATTCAGATAAGTATTCTGTAGCATCCATTTTCTTCATGAGGAGGTTCTCTAGAACGGCTAGCCTGCTGAAGTACCCATTTATCATTGAAATGATGTACTATTTGAGGTTATCTATATAATAGAATTACAATTCTGCTGTGCATTGGGACTCTTTATTGGGCTTTCTGGTTAAAAGAGTAACTGTATGAAATATAAACTTTAATATTTGAGCTATAAAAATTGTGAAATGTCCTTTCCTCTCCTTGAGTTCATTAAGCCTCCAGAGAAACTTTCAAAGCTCGTTAGTTTATTTCAGCTTGGGTTTCTCATCTCAATCTCAAACAGCAAGAAATGAGATTTAATGACTTTAGAGGTCGTGACATCTTTGTCACATACAGTGTCTTGATTTGGTGACCTACTTCATTATGACTAAACTTTACTACTTGTTTATTCCCCAAACAGTCAAACTTAAAATATTCTCTTTCTCACTTTCAACCTTATAAATACAGCATTTTTTATTAATCATTGTAAAATGAAGGCATAAGCCATTTAAGTAGTTTGTTGAAGTTCACAGTATTAAAGGCATGTTATACTATGGGATCCAGTTTACAGTTTAGAACTGTCTTTGTTTCACAATCAAAACTATACTCATGTTCCTCACAGTACTTTCTTCTGTAAAAGTGCATCAGACTAGTATACAGTCTAACAACCAGCTACCTGTATTAGAAAAGAAGGAAACGATAACAAAGTGTCCATGTTTTCAAGCACTTAAAGAAAAAAACCTTTTAGAAACTTCTTGGTGAGGGAGGTCTATCAAAAGGTAGCCTTTCGTCAATAATTAGTGCAGATATATCACATAGTTACCCCTGTCCCCCCTTATTTAGATATTGTTAAAGTGCACATCAGCAAAAGATTGTTGTTCAAAAGTGGTTATAATATTAATAAGCAAAAGATATTTTGCCTGTTTCCAGCTGTTCTGGAAAGAGCTGTATTTGGCAATGTCCCATGTCTCACAGAGGCTCTATTTCAGCCCCAGAGCTAGTGAGAGCAAATAAAGCTAAGTCTGCTCTAATGACTGCCCAGAGTTTTATGTACATTGGATTCCTCAGTGTGCCTTTGCCCCACACCATGGTGTAGCTTCTCTTGGGTGGATCCTACCTACAGTGATTGGGTGTGATTACCTTGGATTCTTGTTATCAGGAGCAAGTCTTTGCTTATACTTCATGGCTAGAGTACTGGGTTGTAATGTACATCATGTATATATTTTACCATTGACTCAAAAAGACCACAGAAAAATTTATGTTGAAAGGGCTCTCTGGAGGTCAGCTAATCTGCCTCAAAATCAAGATTAGCATCACGGTTACATCAGTCTGCTCAGGGCTGTGTCCTGTCAAGTTTTGGAAATCTCCATGGGTGGAAATGCTACAGTGTCTCTGGGCAACCTGTACTTGTGCTAAACTACTTTCATTGTGAATGGATTTTCCTTAAATATGGCCAGAATATCACAGAATCATAGAATCATAGATTGGTTTATGTTGGAAAGGACCTTGAAGACCATCTAGTTCCATCTCCCCTGCCATGGGTAGGGACATCAGGTTGCTCGAAGTCCCATCCAGCCTGTCCCGGAAATATCCCCTGCCATAAAACACGTCTGTTGCATCTGTTGCTGTGCAGGTCTGAGGAGAATCTGGATTCATCTTCTCTATAATCCCCATTTGTCCCAACTTTATGTAGATGAAGGCTGTAATAAGCTTGCTTCTTGCATTTTTCAAACAAACCCTGTTCCCTTACCCTCTCCTGAAATGTTATCTTCCCCAGGCTCCTAACCAACTCTGTGGCTCTTCGTTGCACTCACTTCAGTTTTTCTGCACTCGGAAGTTTAAAACAGGACACAAATATTCCGTAAGCAATGTCATCGATGTCCAATAGAGGGGAATAATCACTTCCCACTGTACCAGTGGCTGGGGTTGCTCCATCATAGGTCCGTAATTTCACTATGATTGTGAACTTTACATGTTTCCTGTTTGCCCATTCCGTCAATTTATTGTGGTCCTACAGGTAAGATGCTTTTATGTCCAGTGTTATCAATGCTTTCCCCCTCTTACAATTTGGCATCAACTTGATGAGATCACATTCCTGTAAAGGTAATTGAAAAAGACGTTCAGCTGTTTGAAACCTTGAGCAACATCGCTCACAAACAGCTGCCAGCTACGCTACTCTCTAGGCTCAAATGTTCAGCTGCTTTTTTACTCATTTAGAAAACTGTATCTCTTTGAAATGACAGCCATAATACTGTATTGAAACCCTTGGTAAAGTCAAGGTAAATGACATTCTTTACACTTTTTCATAAAGCTGTAGCCAATTCATCTTTAAACCAGGTTGATCAAGCACTATATGTCCTTGGTAAATTCAGTCTAGCTGTTCCCAATTGCCTTCTTGTCCTTTTGTGTTTGGAGATGGCGTCTGTGAGGACTTATTTCTGATTTTCCTAAGGACAGAGGTTAAACTGAGACTGACTGGCCTGTGGCTTCCAAGACCCTTCTCTAACATTTGCCTTTCTCCACTCATTTGGGATTTCTGCTGATCAAACACCTCTTCAAAGATGATGAATAGTAACCTCTGAGTGAAGAGTGAATTGGCCAGCTCTGTCAACACCACCAGATGCATCCTGCAGGTGCACCTACTTATAAAATCAAGCCTAAAAAACACAGGAAAATTTACCTTCTGTTTACCGTCCTCCAAAAGGCAAAAACATGAGTGTCATTAATGTTGAAGTTTATGAAACTTATCTATACACAAGGAAGATTGCATCTTCCAGTACAGCTTTCCCTATTATCATCTGCCTATGCAGAGCAACCAACCCAGATAATTCCTCCTTCGCTGCCAGACATTGCTCTATTTGCATGCCTGTATACATTCAAAGGGATAGATGCTGATAAAATTCCAGTCTCATAATTTCCTTACTTTATTAGTCCAGTAATAATTTAAGTTTTAACTTGTTATTTTTTAACTTTGATTATTCATGGGAAGGTCTTATGTTGCTGTTAATTTTTCCTCCTTTTCATCAGTGAAGCAAGTCTCATAAGGCTGTGAAAGTTGTCCATGTCCAATTATATAGGCTAGCAGCAACAGCTAACACAATCACGTGTGTTTTGGACCCCAGATCCCACAGGCTGAGCCACAGTTGGCTTTTTTTGTTTAGTGAGAAGAGCTGTTCAGACTTTACAAACTTTTGGACAAGAGAATGAGAATAGCATTTCAGATGGCCAGGAATAGCTCCTGAAGGTGAAAAACTATAACTGTCTGAGTTCATTACAATTGACTAGTTCCCTTATAACCAAGATACTTTTGATTTACTTGAATTACAGTTGAAACTCTCAAGAGAAAGCAAGGTTATAATAAGGACTATATTTTATTTTAAAATAAGCTAATTAACGCAATAGTTTCCTGGATTTTCCAACAGCTGGAAAATGGCATTTTAAAAACAGTGTGATCCTAAAAAGATAAAATGCTTATGAGTAAAACTTTTTCATAATATAGTCTTCCAGAGCCTTTATTAATATGTGGTCTTTAGTCTTTGAAAATTGACAGAAACACACATTAATAAAATATATAAGGTAGTGAAGGATACTGTTTTAAATAAGGTTCAAAAATTGTCAGGGTTCTTTGAATCTTGAACTGAGCTTCAGGCAGAGATAAATGTTACGATAAAGTGTTTTGTAAATTATTTTTATATTTCCATAAGTAGAGTCTGTTATATAATTTTATTTTATTTTTTCTACTGAACAGATTGAATGAATATTTCCCTAAAAACTTTATCAGCTGTCTAGAGTTGAACTAGACAGTATTCCTTTGTCTAGACCATTATTACTAGTAACTTCTCCTGCATAACAATCAGTAGAACAAGTTGAGAGTCCCAGGTATTTCACATAATGAGCTAGCTGTCTGCTACCAGTTTCAAATCCTCATTTTTCATTGCATTCAATATTTGACAGTTGGTGCCAATTTAATAGTAACAGTGGATAGACACTATCTTAATTTTCTTAACAGATAATGACATAACTTGCTCTGCCTCTGCTGACTCTATTGTCAGGCTTGCAACCACCTTCCAGCATCATCATAGGGTTAACGTTCATGTTAGAAACCCTGTATTGCTATCACAGTTTGATTTCACTTTCTCAGAGTTCTTAAAAGGAACTTTTCATGCTTTCCTGTAAAAAAATGAAGTTAGCTTTTTGAAATAGTATCTGTTTCTACCTTGATGTTGAGGCACAACAGAGTAGTGGTATTAGAATCCAAGATCTCTGAAGTCCACAGTGGTGACAGCTAACCAGTATATTTACTTTCTTTAAAAGTAAATATGAGATATCTCTATTTGCAAAAAAAAAAAAAAATTCCCAAAAGTTGAAAAGACAAGTAAGTTTGCTAACGTACAAATGTTTCATCATAGCCAAATCCTCTTGATCTAAGTAAACAAAAAAATTTCATTTGGGTCACTTAAAAATTTTTCATTGTTCTGTGTTTCTTTTTTTTTAAACTTAATCACAAAACATTTCAATCGAAAAGTGAAACAAAACAAAAAGACCCCCTCAAACCAAGTACGATCTTGCAAATGGCTAGGATTAGTGAAACTACCAACATAATTTAGGATCTTTGGTCATGTCAAAGTTAGGTGCATAACTTTGAAAAAAATCCACTATCCTCAAAATTTTAAATATACTATCGGGAACAATGGGCTTATGTCTTATGATAAACTGATATAATAACTCAGAAACTACAATCTGACCCATTTAAATGTTAATCTTTTCCCCTGAAACATTTGCATGGGGAAAATAGTATTTATTCTTTTGAGACTCTGTTGAAATTGGATTAAATTCTGTATTAAAAAAAATCTATTTTTGATCTGCCTGTGAAAATGAAGTCCCCATCCCTTCTGCTTCATCAGGGATGAGGACTCTTTTCACTGCTTTGCTCAGAAGACCATAACAACTCTATTGGTTGCATAAACATGCATGTCAGTGAGCTTTTCAAATGTAGATTATAAGTAAAGGCATGTAGTTCTAAAATGTAAAAAGCTTCCTGCATATTAGCATCATGCCAAGGCATTAAACATCCTATGAAATTAGCACTGAGAAAAGTCACAAAGTATACATAATGTCAGTAAGATCAGTAACTATTAAGTTCTATTTCTCCATATACTTAAGACATATTCCTGAAAAATATCTGTATATGCATATGCATGTATTTCAGGAATGAAGAGTCTTAAGGAAGCTATCACAACTGCTCTCTCCTTTACTTTTCTGCTCTATATTTCTTTGTTTGACAGTCTAGTGGAAGCCAAAGTGATTGTGTTTGGCTATGAAGTGATTGGCTGCATGGTATGGTCAATAAAATGCAGCCCTGACAGAGCCTTTTGTCTTCTCTCAATGTGAGTCCCTACCTCTGCTGCTCTCTCCTATGTGTTTCCCATGATCCCTACCAAATCTCCCCAGAGGTACCTGCAAGAATGTTGTTCCATTAGATAAAGGTCTGTAGCACAGTGGCGCTAGGTTTAATGCCTGATTTTGCCCTGTTTGACCTGGGATCATTTTTACTCAGAACAAAGTTCCTCAAAAGCAGCTTGAAGCTTTATCACTAGGCCATGGCAACAGTTACCCTTAAAATTTCAAATCTCAATTTTTAACTGACTTGCAATTCCTTACAAACCATGTTTCAACCCAAAAGAATTTTAATGGATGTTATAATCCCCAGGCAAACAGGATTGTTAAGACTACGTCATCATCTCCTTTTTCCTTAAATGTAAGATTTATTCACGAATAGATACTAGGGTTTTATTTCATCCTTACCAACAATGTGGGCTGGTTGTTGTTTCATGTATAGATTAGAGACAACTCTAAAAATTTATTCTTATTTTGCTGTATGCCTATTTCTTGGAAACGAAACACAAATGTAAGTAATACGAGAGTGCTTAAGGTTTGTTTCATTCAGGCATTAAATGCTCTAAAAAGTGAGTGACCTTCAAAGCTTTTCGTGTAGAAAATTACTCTCTGCTTTTGTGCACACATATCAAGAGAAAATGAGTTGCTAATCTGGACTTCCTAGCATAATCATCCACATCAAATACCTGGTTATCCTTTTTGGGTTATAGCTCTTCTACTTCCATTATTGAATGGCCAAATAACGTGACTTGTATTGAAAGAAAGAAAAAAGGACTTTCTCCTCAGCTGCTGGAAATTGGCTTAGATACAGTAAAATAAATACACATGCACTCATGTACACCAATCAGAAAGGGCTCCTAGTATCAGAAGAAGGAGAGAATAATATGATTTCACAGATCTATTTACTGAATCTTATTTTGGAGTGGCTGTTCGATTAACATCAATACCCATTTTATTGGTAGGACAGAAATTATTCAAAAGATTGGAGCTGCATAAGACATTTCGAGAAGGCAGAATTCTCTTCTTGGAAGTTGAGAGCAAGGTACACCTTGTTATCTAGAAAACAATGAAAAAGAAATCAGCCGAACTTTTTCTTGTCTAGCCGTATTTAAGCGTATTTTCATTGTTTTTCTTGCCTTTCCTTTCAAAGGAGAAAATTATTTTTCACCCCGTTTGTATGTTGTGAGGATGATGACCAAGTTAGCTAACATGTTCTTACATTCTATACATGTACATGAAGTCAAACAGATTGCATGTATTTCTGTGATGGAATTAGGATGAATGTAATAAAATGAGTGGATGTTAGTAGTACTTCACGTTTTTTGTAGATGCAGCCATAGAATGATGGCAGTTCCTACAGTGCCCTTCTCCCTCCTCCCTCTCTCCCTGCTTCCCTCTCAGGGGTAGTACAATTCTCTGCAAAGTCTTATTGAAAAAGAGCATTGTGGGCCTGCTAGAAGGTTGGCTTACTGCTCAGAGCACAGAGATGCTTCTTGTAAACAAGGCAAGACATAACAGCTGTGTAACCAGAGCACTGATGGATTTCTTGTCTTCTTTGTTTGTTTCTTCACACACTGTACTAACCTGATCATGTGTGGTTTTCATGACAATGTCCATAAGGTGATGACAGGGCTAGCTGTATAAAGCACTATTTGCACCTTTCTTTACTGCTTGCTGAAAGCTCTCAGAGAAGCATGAAGAGAAAGAATGGCCTTCTACTTTACGAGGTCAGTCGAGATTTACAAATCGTATTTGCATTGCTATTAAATTTACTTCTTAGTGAAGTCATGTTTCTGAAATGTCTCCTATTCATGCATATTTTGATGTGGATGTGAAGAATTAGTTTATAAATTGAGATAGAAGCATCTTATTGAATAGAACAAGTAATTATGATGAAGTAACTATTTCCATTTAAATTTCAATCTATTTAGAATTTCTACTAAAATCGTTCAAACTAGTCACACACAAACACATATTTAAAAAATATCAGAACTAAGCCCAAATGTCAACTGTATTCATTTCTGAGATAAGTGTCAGTGGTGACTATATGTGTTACTCTGGGCCTAACTGCAAATGACATGGGTTTATCATAACCAAACCTTAAGATGAAGGTTGTTGTCATCACAATTATCTGTGTAGTATCTTTCCTGGAAAATCGGTTAAACTTTTAACTTAAACTGACTCGAGCTTTTACAATGTACCAGATGTATTGCTGAAGCAAGGTATTCTTCAGTTGTCCTCTCCTCATCCTCTGTGGTTACAGAAATCCTGAACTTCAGAAATACTCTCTGTTTGGTTAATTTTGATCTTTAAACTCAGTAAGTATTCTTTTCAGCAGATAGGGACACCATTATATGGTTTTTCACTAAGACATGCTATATGAACTGCATTAGTTGCCTATAGCTTTCTCATGAACCAGGACAGGGCCTGATCAGATTATTGGATTTTTGGATCACAGATTATTGGATTTTTGGATCATGTTTCCTTTAGTGTGTTTCTGTACAATTTCTGATGACTGCATAGACATATAGGAGGCCTGTTTACTGAGGAGTAAAAGAAAGATTAGATTCAAGTTCTTTATGAAGTCTTCTTAGAGGTCCAGGTTCACATGAAGTAAGGGAACAGTTTCTCTCAGTGTTTGATGCTCATTTGCAAAACGGTCTGTGGACAGGCTGCTGAGCAGACTGCTGACCAGCCTTCTGATTGCCAGAACCTGCCCTGGTGGGAACCAATGACAAATTCTTATTCTGCAATGCACCTGCAACATACACTGTGAGGTATCTGTTCTTTTTCACACGATTTATTCCTTTTTCTGATTGCCCTTCATGGACACTCAAATCACTACATCCCCTTTGACTGATGCTAAATACTAAAAAATGTCTCCCTGGGCCAAATGGAAGGAAGGAGTATGTGAAAGCTAGTGTCACTGGCCAAAGCTGGGAAGCAGAAAAAAAAACCCTCACAAGAGTGAGTTTTCATCCTTTAGCAGGGTTTGGACTCGGGTAAGTATAATCAGTCCTCGTGGTCTGTGTCCTCATTGGCTATTCAGTTTAGAGTAGAAATGTGGTTTTGAAATGAATTTCCCAGTGTTTCAACCTACCACATGCTGGTTTAGCATATATAGACTAGACTCCTTGCACAGAGAATTTTTTAGAGAGGGCTTAGCATCACTGTGATTTTCCTGTCTAAACAGGAATCCTAAGCCCTCCCTTAAAAATTAAGAGCTATTACTTTCTGTCTTACCTGTCAGGTAAGAGGAGTGTCAAACAGAAGAAAGTTGTGGTGGACACAACAGCATGTACTCACAACCTGGAGATTACTAACAAAATAGTTGATATTGGATTTTAAAGGCAGTTGACCTGTAGCAACTGTCAAAGCATGTGTAAGATAGAAGTCTGTGACAGTAGAGTGCAACCATAATCACTCATATGGTGTGATTTTAATATCTTTTACTTCATCTGGGATGGTTCTAGATGGTATTCACTGATATTATCTACCAAATCTTAGCCCACTTAAGGAGAGACTCTGGTCTTGTTTGACTTATAAAAGAGGGTGGCCCATGGTGTGAAAATTGAGAATATATAAAGGCTTTATTTCTTTCCAAAGAGCAAATGAATAGGTTAACAGTGTGGCTGTTTAGAAGATAATCTCTTACATAATTCTTCTTGCCATAACAACATTGCTTTGCCCTAGAAAAGATGTCTAGGATATAGTCTATCAAGTTTTAAAGTGTTTTTACATATACCATGATGACAGCACATACTAGCATTATAATTGCTTCAGGGCTTTTCAGAACTGCTAGGGAAAATAATACTTCACTGAATGAATATTTCAGTGAAAATCTCCCTTCCAGTGAAGTAGGTCCACTGGTACAAAACAAATACAGGTACTCTGCAGATGTATGCATGGGTTATGCAGGAACATTAGCAGAGGTGCACTTTCAGTTACTATCAACATCTCGTCAACTGCTTGGAATAAAAACGACACTCTGCTACATGGTGATCTCCTTTCCACTCACTGGGGATGAATCCCAAGAAACTGAGCCAAAGACAGAGTGATTTCTTGGCTTTGAATGGTAACTCCAACTGAAACGTATGTATTTTTTACTCATCTATGATTGCAATCATAGGTGCAATGTGAAGAAAAAGAAAATGGGGGGGGGGATCTAGGAGATTGTTTTTACAATAAGCTGTTTGATGTACTCTTGGTTTTAGAGGAGAAAATGTCTTCTAATTCACATATAACTACTTATCCAGGTTTATCACTTTATATATGTTCTTTTGAGGACTTGCATATTCATATAAATCACCCAAGGCAGCCTTACCATTTTTATAGACAAAAATCAAATACTAATAACATAACCGACGAGATACTCATGCTCCCTTAGGAGTCTCAGAGGATCCGAGGGAGATTTGCTGGATCCAAATGAGTCACCATCCATAGAGGTGCCCTACTGCAAAGCTATTTAAGTAATTACAAAATTTAAGAAAAACAAAGCAAAATAGTATTTGTCCCCCAAATAATGGAAAACATTAAGGTCTGCAGGGTGCACAGGTCTGCTTAGACCCATGGCCCGGATTCTCACAATATGTTTGTGGTAATTAGAATATCTTATTAAAACTAATTCTCCTCCAGATCTCCCACAGAAATCCTCCAAGCAATAACTGTAGTCTTGCCAAAGCAAATTCCTAAATTATTTAATTCTCTGTTGGGCAAGCCCCTACAGATATTATTTGAACAGTGTTGAAGAATCCTGCAAATGAAATGGAAATGTGGTAATACTTTAAAACTCATCGGGTTCAGAAATCAGTCACTTCAGTTTCTCACTCGTTTCTCAAACACCCCCTTCAGACACTGGCATGCTTCCTTAATGTTACTTATCTGCCGTGATGTATTGAGTTTTACAGACATCCTTTCTTTAATTGCCAGCTTTTCAGTATTTACTTTATTGTTCCTTCTTGTACAGAGACCTTTTATTTTGGTTAATTTCCCTTTTGTGTAATGGATATTTTTCTGCTGCTCCATCTGTCTGTTGTGTTTGTTTCCTGACGGCATAACACGGAGGAGAGTTTTGAGATACCCGTGTACTCTGATTAAGAGTTGAATGGCTGTGTACCATTGCCAGGTCAGCCAGGAAGGGAAGCTGTGGAGAACTGCTGAAGAGTGCCCACCCTGCTGACCCCTCCGCTGGCCTGGGGAGAGGGTTCACTGCAGTTCATGGATGCTCTGGCAGGGATTAACGTCTCATCAGCCTCAATCCCAGCTGTCTGAATGGGACCTCAGTATTATCTCAGGCCTTGCTCAGATGATGTTGTCTGTAGAGGTCATTAAAGTAACCTGTTATCATACTTCCCAAGATAAAATCTCAATAGAAGCCACGTTAATGAATGATGTGAATACAAACTGCACTCACAAGTCCTGTACTACTTGGGGAACAGGGCATCCCAGAAGCACTCACCTGAGGACCAGCCTCTGCCCGAAGGGTGTCTTCTAACCCTTGCTAAGTGGTCTTCATTCCCTGCTCTTCCTAAAAGTGCAGTCTTACCAGGGGAAGGAGAGAAGGCAGTTTTTATACCCTCAATGAACTTTTTTTTCCTATCCACCTCTTTTTCTGGTTCTTTAACGTACTGAAATCTTTCTAAGTTACATTTAGTTCACTTCCACTTGGCTTCATATGTTTGTTCTCCAATATGATGTCGTTCCCACCAGCACCAATAACTGTCACCACCAACCCACTGAATTTTGTACAGTTTAAAATTAATAAATGCCCCATTTGGTTTCAGGCTGTCGGATTTCCTTTGTAATCTTGTCCATCGGTCCGTGGAGAACTCACCACAGCTCGCTGCTGCCCATGCCCTTTCTGTCCATACTGTGCCAGCTTCAGCAAATTCTTGAAAATTGCCCTGATCAGTCAGAACTACTCCATTTTTTCCCAAGGAGATGGAAATTATTTTGGATTGTGTTGCTTAATATATTTTTTCCCACCTAAACCTCAACCTTAAACTCTGCCTGTCTGTTATCCAGAACTAATGTCCTTTCTTGCAGCATTTTGGGATGTCACTTTGTACTGATTTTGCCTGGGGTAGAGTTAATTTTCTTCATAGTAGCTAGTATTGGGCTATGTTTTGGATTTGTGCTGGAAACAGTGTTGATAATAAAGGGATGGTTTCGTTATTGCTGAGCTATGCTTAAAGAGAGTCCAGGACTTTCCTGCTCCTGACACCACCCCAATAGTGAGTAGGCTGGGAGTGCACAAGAAGCTGGGGGAGACACAGCTGGGACGACTGACCCCGACTGACCAAAGGGATATTCCATACCATATGATGCCATGCTCAGCATATCGAGCTTGGGGAAGAAGAAGGAAGGGGGATGTTCAGAGTTATGGCATTTGTCTTCCCAAGTAACTGTTATATGTGATGGAGCCCTGCTGTCCTGGAGATGGCTGAACACCTGCCTGCCCATGGGAAGCAGTGAATTAATTCCTTGTTTTGCTTTGCTTGTGTCCGCCGCTTTTGCTTTACTTATTAAACCGCTTTTTATCTCAACCCACGAGTTTTCTCACTGTTACTCCTCCGATTCTCTACCCCATCCCAACTGGGGGGTGTGAGCAAGAGGCTGTGTTGTCCTAGTCTGGCTGGGGTTAAACCACAATGCATCTTAATCAATGTCACAGTGACTTTTCACCAGAAAGCTAATTGCTTTGTTGAGGTTTAATTCTGGCTCTTGCAGAAGTCAGTATTTGAGACTGTGTTTGTTCATTTTTAAGACTATCATGAAATCAGCTCAATTTCAAGGATTTTTTTCTCTCCTGCTTCTTCCCACCCTTTCTGCACCTGCCAGGTTGCTGATTCCTTGTCTAAAGAATCATCCCCCAGCTTTAAACCAGTGATCAAACACTACCACGGTTATGGCAGTGGATATTTCTCCGTGTCCACAGAGGCACTGTGACTATTTCGGTTAGATGTTTTTGGGAAGAGGCAGCAAACGGCCCCTGCAACTATAGCTTAGTACGCACACAGAGCACAGCCACTGACTCCAAGGATGACTGAAGTAGCAAAACAAGTGGGTATGATCATATTCATACTCAAACATTATAAGCTAAGTGTAGTTTCAGCTGTTCACTGGAGTCTCCAGGGTAAACCTGTAATTGTACTTGCAGCTTGCTTAAAGTAGAATGATGAGCATCCTTTTTTGTGTGTTTTTGTTTGGGGAACACAGAAGATCAATAACAATACTATAATAGCAAATATAACTTCGCACCCTGGGTTGATATGAATAGCATTTGACTGGATTCATTTGTTTAGCCTAAAGTTTATTCATTGTTTATTCAATGTTTTGAGGCAAAGAACCGAAATTACATTCAGGGTGCAGAATACTGTCTTAGCTAGGTACCATGAATAGTGAAAAATACACTGTGCCCCAAATGACTATCATCATATGAGGCGATAACTCAATAGAGACTGACGGGAAGCGCTGGTCTTGGTGAGCAGGCAACTGTTTCAGTGCAATAAACACATATCTATTGAAGCAAACTATTTGCACTTTGAAACCCAGAAAATTGGGCTGGGATATTTCATAAGATAATATTACTCATTAAGTCTGATTTTTCTGGCACTTGATGTGGAATGCAAAGAAAGTAGGCTCTCCTAATGTGCCTTAACTCTTTCAATTTCATACTTTCAAAAGGAAAAAAAGGGGGGGGGAAAAACATTGGAAGTCATTAGCGAGGATGAGGTCTAGGGGTAAGATTCCTACTAGGACCAAGATGGTTTCATATGCCTATCATCTGGTGCACAATATTACAGCTTTTATAAACTCTCTCTGTTCATCTTTATTTCCTTTCTGATTCTGACTGCAGCCATGTTATTTGCTAGCTCCCTGTTCACAGATTTTACATAAACAGTCAGAAAAGGTAAAGTCACAGTGGGGAAAAGGAAAGCCAGCATCACCTGAGTACCTCTCACCTCTTGCCTTTTTCAGTGATATGACTGAAATCATTGACTGCCCTGTTTGCCTGCAGTACAGCAGCATACAGTTCCTAGCAAAGTCCCTTAATGGGTCAGACCATTAGAGTGCACAACTCAGTGCACTCAAGCATGCATCTCTCATACTAATTGTGTCCAATCAAATAACAAGATCAGTACAGACTCTAAATCATTTAGGCTTGTTAAAATGCCACTGCTAAGGCTCTTTGTGCCATTTTCAGGGTGTAGCAGCTTCATGCTGTGATATGCTCTAGAAAAAAAGCAAGAAGGAGGAGAAAAAATATAAAATTTCCTTTCCATGTTTGTAGATAAATTTCATCTTTTGTTTCATTAGCAATTTGTTAGATTTCATCCCTATCATGCCCTAGCATTTTTTTTTTTTTTATTAAAGTGAACAGTATTGGTCTGGGGTTTTGTTTTTGATTGTTTATTTTTTCTTCTTCCTACTGTTCTATTCAGGAACTGCAGCACTGAATAGCTGCTAAGGGAGATGGCTACGTACATATGAAACACAAAGTGCATTCTCTGCATATGTTGTGCAGATGCAGGAATCTGACCCACTCTCTTCCTCTAAATCACCTCAGCTTCCTGTAAAGATCAGAAGGTTTGTACTCCCATATCACGACAGCAGTTCAATGTGTTTAAATCCTTTTATGATTAAGTTCAAATGTATGATATAATCTTCACAATTTAGTTTTTCAGCAATAACTGCTCCCCCAGTGAATAAATCCATCTTATCCTCATTTTGCCTTCTACAGCCACATGCCTGTACCTCTGAAATACCAGGTCATGTCAGGTAGCACAAGGGCTGAGCAGCGACCTTGAGCAGAGAGAAACTCCATTACCTTCTCAGCAGGCTTCCTGCGATTACTGCAGGCTAGGGTTCAAGTGCATTAGCAGAGAATAGAGGGAAGCTAACAAGTCGAATGTTAAAATGCTTCTAGCGCTTTTCCCCCTTTTTCCTGCTCATTCAAATAGCTGAAGGGGTAGACACAGTTATACTTCCATTAGACAGACTGAAGTTGATTAAAATGTTGCATATTCTGGGTATTATCCACTAGGTTACTTTAAAAAGTGCTGTCTACATAACCTTTGTGAATTACTTCTAACATCCTATGAAACATAATCACTGTCAGACAATAACCAGGCATTGAAGTACCTAAAAGGTCAAAATGTGAATTTAAATTTCTTAAAATTGCAAAGGTGGTTACCTCTCTGATTCCTTCTATTTAGCTGAAGTGATAAAGTCACTCTACTGGTAGTAAAACATTCAACTCTACCATTTGTAAATCTCTATTACTAGCAATGCCCTTGAAAATAGAAGTCAAGGAGGAAAACAATATCCCTCCTGTTTAAAATGCAGTGTTTGGAAAACATTTCTCTTAAATCCTGTGCTTGATCCGCAGTATTTCAGCGATGACTTTTTAGTGTAGGAGTAGAAAGAATAACTATAGTACAGCTCTGACTGAGGTCTTCTGTTATGTAAAAATGTAAGTAAAATCCTGCTGGTACAAGAGAATATATATCTAGTTCTATCTATAATGAGAACTTATGTAAAAGTTCATGTGTTCTTTTTTAAAATGTCATATATTTTGGGGTATATTTCATCACAAATAGCATGAAAAAAAAAATAAAAATAGATGCCCCAAACCAAGCAGCCCTCATAAAAGATGAAGCCATCCATCTATCAAGTGTGTAAAGTGAAAAACCTGGGGTTTAGAAACAGACTTTAGTTTCAAGCCTCTCAGGCACTATTAGCAGGAGAGGCTGACTTTCTCAGCCAGAATGAGAACTTGTTTCGGTGTTGAGCACAAGCCATATATCAAGCAGTGGTCTGTATTGTGGCCATACCCAGCTTTCTGCAAAGTTGTATGAGGCACGGGGTGCCCTCCTGCCAGCCCTGTGCAGTGCAAGGCCCATTTGCAATAAATAATGTTGAACTGTGTGAAACACAGGTGTGGCGGGGTGGGAACATGAAAGTACCAGTTTTCCAAAAGACAAAAAATGTCACTGCCCCAAACAGGCACTGTAGAAAGGAAATTAACTTATTTCAGAGAAGGCAAACCCACCAATGTTTCAGCTGCCTGGGAACCCAGCTGAGGACTCTTCCTGGGAGTTAGATGAACATGTCTTTGTATCCCTCCACTTGTGCTGTTGCTTCTGCCTTCCACTGCGTACCTCTTTTATCACATATGGACTTTCTCCCTCTTTGTTAAATTGCAAGGTGGGGCACAGGTCTAGTTCTGGTGAGTTGAAGGCAACAAATAATTCAATCAATGCAAATAATGTATAATAATGACAAACTATCTCATAATTCTTAGATTAATAAACATAATATGTGAAGAAACTTCCTCAAGATGATTTTTTTTTCTAATAGCCTTCCCTCTGCAAGGTTCAGCCATAGCTGCTGCAGACCCTCATGCCAGAGGGAGCTGACAGCTCTCCCTCGGAAGCCCACCAGCACCAATGCTGACAGAAAGTGCATCCACAGCTGTCAAAGATGGCTAGAGGCAAACGGCCTCTTCGGGCAGCATGGCTTCTGTGTCTCCTCCTTACTGAGACCTCACATAAACCTGCCTTGAAAATGCGGCCTTAGCAAAGGTGATTTCCTTTTTGGGATACAAGTGATAAGAAAAATACATCCTCCTCAAAAAAACAACAGACTCCCACTGCCACTCCATGGTATCATCCTGGATTTGTTTGGCACAGATAGATCATTTATAATAACAATAATAATTATGATTTATACTTCATCTGAGGTTCTGAAATGACTTAACATACATCAAATAAATCTTACACTGCTGTGCTCAGGCATATTGTGCTTTTACAGCTGTGTAAGCCAAAGCACAGGTAAAATAGGATTTTATTTTATTTTTTTCAAACTAAGAAATATTAAGACCAGAAGGGGTCATTATACCATCTGTCTGCTTGTCCATTACATTTCATCCGATTCCTACTCAGCTGAAGCCCTTAAAGTTCCGCGTAACTAAGAGTATGCCCACACTGTTGCAAATGTTTGAGTTAGCTCATTTGAAAGAGCCATCATCCTCCCAATTAAAATACTTTTATTATCCTAGTCCATTGCAACACCTTAGGTTAGACATTTTATATCACATTTGCAACAAAATGGTCTGAATTCAGAATTAGTTTCTGTGTCAGTACACCTTCCAGCCAAATGCTAGTAATTTCTATGAATGTCCTACGTCTCACACCTGCAAGCATATGCATAAACCCAACAACGCATTTTCCAGAAAGGAATCATTCCTCACTCAAATACAGAGTATCCATCACTTTTATTGGTAGATTATTTTACTGGATAATCAGCATCATTTAAAAATGTGCTATATGAGTCATTTGAATGTGACTGGCTTTATCTTGCAGCCATTCACTCTTGTTATGCACTTCACAGGTAGTTTAAAGAGCTCTTTAGTTTCAGGTATTTTGTCCCCCTGAAGCACTTACACACCATAATCAAGCTGTCTCTTCATTGACATGATGAAGTAAATGGATTAAGCTCTGTGTGTTCCTTGCCAAAAAACAGCTTCCCTAGCTCTGGAGTGTGATTATTTGCCTTCTCTGATTTTCTACATATTTTTAAAGCTATTGGGAAGAATCTGTATATAATATTCCTGGACAGTACTATCATATGCCCCACAGAGAGGTGGATGTGCCTTCTTTATTTCTCATGGGTTTTTATTTCCCTGCTTATACATCTAAATATCACCTCAGACTTTAAGTCACAGAAGTTCATGCAGAATTGGTTTTCTCCTATGATTTTTAAATCCTTCCAGACCACTGCATTCAAGAACATAGATGCCCATTCTGTATGACACAGTGGTGTTTCTTCCCCCTAGATTAGTGTCTTTTCCTGGATTTTGTTAAAATTGTTTTTGTTCTAATATCCATCCTTGTTAAATGGTGCATGGCCATTGATCAATGTTTACAGATACAGTGTGCTGTTACCGTGTTCATACAGTGTATTTTATCAGAATTTCATGCAGTTTTAAGCCTGATACTTGAAGCCTGAGACTATAAATTCTACAGAATTACTTATGTCAGCCAAGCTCTTTAAATAATATCAAATAAGCATAATTCAATGGCTGAATTAGGAATTACAGGAGAACTCTGGTGAGGAAAGAGCTTGGGAGGTACCTGAAGCAATGAGCTGTTCACAGCAGGGCATGGAACAAGGGACTGCTCTTAGGTGCCCTCTTTGTCCAGATTCAACTAGCCTCTCCTTACGGGTTGAGTTCTCCTTACAGGTTGAGCCCTGACCACCTCAGTGGTGACCACCTCTGCTGAGCTTGTTTGGGTTTCTTGATGTCTTTCCTCTACTGGGGGTCCACACTATGCATGGTATCTAGGTGTGACCTAATGAGTGACAACCCAAAGGAAAAAGTCCTCTCCCTTAATTAACTCGTTATTTCATACAGTCCAGGATGCAGTTGGCCTTTATAGCTGCCAAAGCACACTACTGGCTTGTGCTCAACTCCCACCATGCCCACCATGATGTCCAAGCCTTTCCTTCAGAGCTACTCCCAGCCAAGCAGTCTTCAGCCTGTATTGCTGGAGGGGTTATTCCTTCTCAGGACTTCCATTTGTCCTTGTTGAATGTCAGAAGATTTCAAACGTCCTGTTCCTCCAGCCCGTCCAGATCCCTGTGGGTGGTAGCCCTGCCCTCAAGTATATCCCCAAGTCCCACCAGTTTGGTATTAACTGCAACCTCGACATGAGTGAAGTCCCTTTGCTCCTCCAGGTCACAGAATCACTGTGGTGGGTTGACCCTGGCTGGACACTGGGTACCCACCTAGTTGCTGTATCACCCTCCCTCCTCAGCTGGACAATGGAGAGAAAAATATAAAAAAAGGCTCATTGGTCGGGATAAGGACAAGGAGATCCTCAAGCGATTACCATCATGGGCAAAACAGACTCATCTCGTGGAAATTAGTTTAATTTATTATCAATCAAATCAGAGTAATGAGAAATACAGCAAAATGTTAAAACACCTTACCCATACACCTCCCTTCTTTGTGGGCTCAATTTCACTCCTGATTTTCTCTGCCTTCTCCATCCAAATGCTGCAGGGTGATGGGGAATTGGGGTTGCAGTCATTTCATCACACGTTGTGTCTGCTGCTCCTTCCTCCTCACAATCATCCCCTGCTCCAGCGTGGGCTCCTCTTTTCACGGGGCCACAGGTCCTGCCAGGATCCTGCTTCAGTGTGGGCTTCCCATGGGGTCACAACCTCCTTCGGGGCGTCCACTTGCTCTGGCGTGGTGTCCTCCATGGTCTGCAGGTGGATATCTGCTTCACTGTGGACCTCTATGTACTGCAGGGGACAGTCTGCCTCACCATGTTCTTCTCCACGGGCTGCAGGGGAGCCTCTACTCCAGTGCCCGGAGCACCTCCTCCCCCTCCTTCTTCACTGAACTTGGTGTCTGCAGAGTTGTTTCTCTCACATATTCTCACTCCTCCCACTGGTTGCAATTGCGCAGGTTTTTTTTTCCCTTTTCTTACATATGTTGTCCTAGAGGTGCTACCACCATCGCTGATAGGTTCATCCTTTGCCAGCGGTGGATCCACCTTGGAAGCAGCTGGAATTGGCTCTGTCAGACATGGGAAAATCTTCTAGCACGTTCTCAAAGAAGCCACCCCTTGTAGCCACCCTACTACAGAAACGTTGCCACCCAAACCAAATACATTCACAAACAGGATACATCCCAGTACAGACCCCTGCAGTAATCCCCTTTTTACTGGCATTAACCACTCTCCTCTGAGTCCAATAATCCAGCTAGTGTTTCATCCAGGACAAGAGGCAATGGGCACAAACTTGAACATAGGAAGTTCCACCTAAACACGAGGAGGAACGTCTTTCCTGTGAGGGTGGCAGAGCAGTGGAACAGGCTGCCCAGAGAGGTGGTGGAGCGTCCGTCTCTGGAGACATTCCAAACCCCCCTGGATGCGTTCCTGTGCCACCTGCTCTAGGTGAGCCTGCTCTGGCAGGGGGGCTGGACTAGATGATCTCCAGAGGTCCCTTCCAACACCTACCATTCTGTGATTCTGTGAAAATGGCATAAGATTACTCTCCTGTCATCCACAAATCCTGTCATGTTGTCACAGAAGCAATTAGGATAGAGAGGTATGGTTGGCTCTAGGCAAATCCATGCTGACTCTTCCAAAGAGTCCTCCTTACCTGTGTGGCTAGCATTGTGTTTGAATTAATATTTGACTATTTTCAACATCTTCCTTAACAGTGTTCTCATTTCAACATCTTCATTAAGGGACAAAGGGGCTTATTCAAAAAATTTGCAGACAAAAAACTGGGAGGAGTTGCTGAAACATGAGAAGGTTGTTCAGATAGACTTGAACAGGCTGGAGATTTGAGAGGACAAGAACCTCATAAAATTCAACAATGAGATGTGAGAAGTCCTTCATCTGGGGAAGAATAATGCAGGCATCAGTAAATGCAGGCAGGTGATTGATCACAATGCAGTTCAGCAGAGAAGGACCTACGGTCCTAGTGGACAATATGCTGTCCATGAGCCAGCAATGCTTCCTCACAATAAGGAAAGCCAACAGCCTCCTGGTCTGCTTTAGGCAGAGCGTTGCCAGCAGGTCCAGGGAGGTGATCTATCTTCTCTATGCAGTGTCTGAAGTGCTGAGTACAGTTCTGGGCTCACCAGATTTACTGAAGCAAGCCCCACACAGGGCTACAAAGATGATTAAGGGACTGGAATATCTGTCCCATGAGGAGAGGCAAAGAGAGCTGTGACTCTTCATCTTGCAGAAGAGAAGGCTCGGTAGGATCCCATCCATGTGTATAAATGCCTGATGGGAAGGAATGAAGAGAGAGCTAGACTCTACTTAGCAGTGCCCACTGACAGGGCACAATTAAAACACATGAAACTCCATCTGAACAAAGGACAGCACTTTTTTACTGTGTGAGTGGCCAAACACTGGCACAGACTTCCTAGAGAGGTTGTGGAGGCTCCATTCTTGGAGATACTCAAAACCCATCTGGACACAGTCCTGCACAACATGCTGTAGCTGACCCTGCTTGAGCAGTGGGATTGAACTGAAAGATTTCAAGAAGTCCCTTCCACTCCAAACCATTCTGTGATTTATAATTTTCAGCTGCAAGTTCCATCTAGCAACCTATAAATTATGTATTTTTAATTTGTAAATATTTTTTTTATCAAGATTGTCTTATATTCATAGTGTCTTGCCTATATCTTTTTAATTGACCCTACCCGAAGGCGATAAGAGTTTATTCATGTTCAGAAGCATATTGGCATTGCTTAGATCTTAAAAAACTTGGGGATAAGCACCTTCAGCCTATGAAGACTGGTTATGACGTTTCCAGCCCTTTCCAGTGTATACTCTTTTTGGTGTAATACCAATGTCCTAAGCATATATAACCTGGTGATTGTTTTCCCAAAGTGATTTATATTGATGCGGGATGCTGCTACCACACAGTCTCCTAATGGAAACTCATTTTATTAGCGGGAGGGGTGGTTTTTTGTGTGTGTCTGTGTCTGTGTGTCTCTGTGAGAGAGTGTGTGTGTGTGTGTGTGATTAATTTTTCAGGAATAATGTTGTTTTGCAGTTTTTATTAGATATAGTCATGACTACCTGAACACATTACTGCTCCGCAGGGGGAACATTGGCAGGCACAAGGCAGTCTGCCAGAAATACATGTTCTCCCTACGGGGCAATAACACACACAAGTGATCATGACTATACAGTTGTATTTATTTAGTTATTTAGATTTATTTTATCTTCCCACTGTATCCTGTAGACACTTTTTTTGAAAGATAAAAAGAAGACTATAAACATTAATGTTGAAGCTCTCAAAGAGAGTGATTCAAGATATATACTGGATTAAAAAAGAATCTGAGTGAAATTTATATTATTTTTTTTTTTAATTTCTGAAAAAAAAAAACCCCTCGCACACATCTACTTGCAGTGTTATTCTAGGTACATTTGCCTGACTTACCCCTTTCCTTTCAGCCTCAGCCTACTCCGTAAATACCAGGGCAAAATTTGACCTTACAACCTTGTCCCTAAGCGCTCACTCTAGCAGACATTTTGTTTCTAGATCCAATTGATAACCCAAGGTAATATAACATATGTAACCCCAAGTGAAGCAAATTGACCTCGTCTTATTTTCTTTCTGTATGGAAGCAAGGCAGTGCCTGTGATTTACAGCACCACCTTTCCCATTCTTGCTGCTGAGGTCACCATGTGTCCTCCCCCTCCTCCTCCTTACCCCATTCTCAGCATCAGGCTCCCCAAGCACTCAGCTTCTCCATCTGGAAATTCCTCCATGCACTTAAATGACTCCTCAGCTCTCTTCATTTCCCATCAGAGGAACTATCTTTTCTCCCTGTCTTATAACCCCTAACCTTCTCTCTAATAAAACAATCAAATCCTACTTCCCACTTTCCAAGTGCTCAATCAGTCTGTCTTGCCCTTTGCCAGTCTCTTC
This sequence comes from Larus michahellis, assembly GCF_964199755.1. Classification (NCBI taxonomy): domain Eukaryota; kingdom Metazoa; phylum Chordata; class Aves; order Charadriiformes; family Laridae; genus Larus; species Larus michahellis. The sequence continues at coordinate 69,471,948 of NC_133930.1, forward strand.
ACCCTTGCCCCACAGGCTGCAGATGCCGTTGCTATCATGTGTCATAATGAATGCCTGTAAATGTTTGTGGAATTTATATAAAAGGTAGTTAAAGGGTGATTTTCTGCCTACTGTAGAGGGAAGAATCTGACAAATCTGTTTTTTACTTTCAGGATAAAAGACTGGTAAAGGGTTTGGTAAGAAAGACCACAGTATTGCACATATATTATTAAATGTCCATGTGTATGTATCTTTCCATCTGTATCTGTTTTTTTCTGTCTCATCCTTGTACTGGTGGGCACAGAGTTGATCCAAGCTCAGAAAAGCCCCAGGAAATACTGATGTTTCTGGAAGCGTTCATCCTGACTTTGCTCTTTCACAGTGCAACTGCAGTACAGAAACGGGTTTTTTGGTGCACTTTATTTCTGTCTTTGCATATGGCCTGATGAACTCATTTGCATCCTAAACCACATACTCTTTAGAGCAGGAATTATGTTGAGCCATGCCTATGATTGCAATGGGACCTACAGGCTTGATAATGGGATTGATGGGGCTTTACGCACTGCGTTCAGCTCATAAGAAAAGCAACACATTACACATCTCGGTGAATGGAGCAGAGAGTGTCTTTGTCTACCTTTTAATTTTGTGGTCATATTTATAAAGGTTCTTTCATTTTCCAGCTTCCCATTTTATGTGTCTCAAAATGGCTTGCTAGCAATAGAATGAAAAGCTTTGCATTGGTGGTTCATTGCCCATAGACTGGGAGCCATTAGCAGGGCTGATACCAGACATCTAGTCTACAGATAGATATGTATATTTAAAAATACATTTTTTTATTTTAATTCATTTTCACACCTTTATCTTCTTGTGGAAATGTTACAACAATTTGGCTTTATTTACTACTCCAAATACTCCTAGGCAGTGACATTTTTTAAAGATCAGCTCTTTTAGTATTTGCTAAAAGCAAATTGAAAATTATCCTTTTGGTAACATCATTTGCTGTTCTTATTGCTCCATTTACTTACTGCAGCCAAGGAAAAGAAAGAATGCCAAACAATAACTATAAGCAGTACACACATGCAATGCACATGGACCATATGGACCTGCCAATTTTACTGAAGAAATTCACTAATAGAAGTGATAGACTCAGCAAAGAATATTTGTGCCTCAAAGCCCAACTTTTAAGTGCCTATTATGATGAAGTGGCGTCATCGATCTAGGTGATATGTCTAGACTTCCTGTGGAGTCCATGTAGGCAGTGGGCTCCAGCATGTAGGTAGGTGATCACTCCTTGTCTTCTGGCATTCTTCAGCAGAAGGTGCAGTCCCTCCTCCTCTGGAAGCGGGACACTTTCATCTATCCCAGATCTAGACCCCTGTCTTTTCTTGAGTGAAAGGGTCAACCACTGCTCCGGGGAGATCAGCATTGCCCAATCTTTCCCCAAAAGAAAGCCACCAGCAGTACAACTGCTACTAGTAACGGGTCTCTCTGTCACATAACAGCTAGCTTCAAAGTGAGTTAGCAATTCTTGCAAATCCGTCAGCTCCACACAAAGCAATAAACCCAATAGATTTTGGATTAAATCTGATTATGACAACATGGAAAAGCATAAAACTAGTGGTGTTGCAAGGATGTGTCTCATGTCCTTGTCTTTTAAATAGAACATCAGCTGAGCTGCTTTAACATACTTATGCATAAAAAGATATTTTTAAAATTGAATAAAAGTAGTACCAGTGTTCTTAAAATAGAAAGCAGAATTAGACTTCTAGGAGTCCCATTTACAACTCAGAAGATTGTTCACCATCATTTTCTGCTATATGTCTAAAAACATCATCTAAAGATAATGTTTCATACATTCTTCATTCATTTACTTTGTTGCCTATAATGTCCTAATCGCCTTTCTTTATGTCTCTTAATTAGCAGATCACACAAACAAAACAAAAGAAAGAAACTCCAACTTTTTTTTTGTTTTAATTTCTCTGAAACACAGTGAATAGCAGTGGAATTTTTTTTTCTTTTTAGTTAACACTGATTGCTGGAAGAGGACTGTAAATCTAGCGTAGAAATGTCTGTTACATAGCACCACAGTAATCTTTAAAGCTAGATTAATTTCTGTGGAGTGACAGAGGGAAGAAATTAATAAACAAACAAACCACTTTGAGAATGTATAAGCAAAAACATGTTCACAGGGCCCCTTTATTGTAACAGAGACTTTAAAAAAAACTGGTAATACCACAATTAGAAGGGGAGAGCTGTTCGCTATGCAGGCTGTAGCTGGTTAAACAGATGGAAGACTCCACCGAGTCCTTTACCAGACACCTGCCAGTCTCTAAATGACAGCAACGAAGTCTGGACTGTCCCTTAATGGGACATCTGTGTCTCTGAATTTATAACTGCCACACTGCAAGATCACACACACTGGAATACCCCAAGCCGCTGCTTGGACACATACCTGATCATCATTATAGTATTATTCACGTGTGCCAGAGCTTTAGAGGGAAATGATTAAATGACATTATACACCCACCACTAACTGCTCATGGCAGGATGGGGGATTTTTGAGTGGCTGGTAGAATGTGATTGTAGTCTAAGTGAAACAGATTTGGTAGAATAGTTTCAATTATGTACCTAAAGAAAGGTTCTGGACTGAATACAGCCTTATCAAATGCAGTTCACTGAGTCTGAAAGCAGCTGTAAATTCAGTGGAACTAGAAACTGCAAACCATGTAATTTGAAAATGTTCGTCATCCAGTACACCCTGCAGATTATAGACAAGGCCATTTTAGTTAAACAAGTAACTCAGAAATGTTTCAAAATGATGGCTAATCACAAAGGGGTGAAACAACTTTTGTTGTTACCTATTGCTTTAAAAGATCCACATTTTAGTATGAACAATTGCAGCAACGTGAGGCTAAAAGTCAAACAGTTCCCATTGTATTTACTTCTAGGCCCTGTAAGTTTTTTCTATTGTTAAGTGGTACAAAGACAGAAATAAACATGATGAAACACAAAAATGTGCAAAACCTGCCAAGATCTGTCCCTTACTTACAGTCCTTCTTGGCTTATTCTGAAACATATGCCATTGTAAAATTGTTAGGAGCCCCTTAGGATCCCTGAGTCCAGTAAATTAACAGCCTGCACCACCCCTTGAATATAGGAAGATATAAAAGAGTCCTGTAAGAAGCCCTAAGGGAGCGAGCAGTGGGAGCACAGGAGGTAATGGTGAGGGCAGAAAGAAAAGAAATCTCCTGAGGTTTCCAAATGGGAAGTTCTCTACTGAAATCATTGTATTAATCTGGTAAAAAAAAAGAACCCTAGGGATTTTCTACAGATGTCTCCTAAATGCTGCCTTTGTTTTAATTCCAGCAGGGAATCTAATTTGCCAACAATACTTACGGCACAGGTGAATTAAAGTTTTCTGGCTCCATAAATGGAGGGAAGCCCAAAGAGACTGCATACTTCAACAACAGTTTCTTTGAGGCCAAAATAGGATTGAAAGTTTTGAAAGCTACTAGTTCAGCTGGAAAGCTGGGGAACACACATGTGTTGCATTTAGAAATACAGTCAACCCATTCAGCTCCTCACCTTCAATTACGCTCGAATGGCTGTAATGAATTTTATAATGACATAGAAGTGGTTTCTTCATAGGCGTACTCTCAAGTTTGTTAAGTATTCTGAAGAAATGCTATGATTGCAGAAGAGAAATCTAGATGAGGCATTTACTTGCTGCAAAGTTTTGCATCTCACCATGAAGACAGCCGGCTTTGCAGGTTAAAGAAGAGCAGAAAAGGGAGTAATAGAAAATTCTCTTAAAAATTTCCTCTTGAGACTGCAAACTTAAAGTCTCTGTATGTTCCCAGGTGTGACAGGCCCTTGTGCAGGCTAAATGCACAATGTCCCATTTCTCTGTATATTTGCCCTTCTTATTCCAGTCCCTGATTCTCTGAAGTTAATGTCCTGCAGGAAGCTTTGTAACAGTACAGGTAAAAGACACTGGGATATTAACAACACACAGCCAATTAACCAGACATGCTTTACTTTATTGTATTTATCAGATGCAAAAGTTCTTTTTTTTTTTTTCCAAAATAAAAAGTTAGACAATACTTGATGTAATATTAATACCTTATATTACTTTTAGTTCTTCTCCCAAGATTTGTGATTTTTTTAATGTGATACATTCACCACAAATGAAAAAGCACAATAAAACTGCTTTGTCCCTATTATGTGCTATAAAATGGAAGGTTTACAGACCTTTTGAATCTTTTCTCTGCCACAGTTTTGTATTCCAGCTCGTTGCTGCTTCAGAAGTCTTTGCTTCCAGATGTGGCAGTCCCAAAGGCAGTTCCTTTGGGAATGGAAACAGAGAGAAGGCAGAACAGGTTACTTGACTTTGCACTGAATTCATCCACAACCATAGCATTCAGTGCAATCATAGGTAATTAATCAGCTGTCCATATTAAAATAAAAAATAAACCTCTTTCTTCTCTCTTCATGAGAATATAGTAAATCATCTAAAGAATTCATGCCCTAGCTACGTCTTACTGATTGTCTGTTATTTTTAAATTCTTTTCTTTAAGCAAGTGCAAATCGCAATTATTAAGTGTTCTGTGCTGGTTTCAGCTGGGATAGAGTTAATTGTTTTTCTAGTGGCTGCTGTGTGTCAGATTTGATATGAAAGGAATGTCAATAAAGCATATTGTTTTAGTTGCTGCCAGGTGATGTTTACATTAGTCAAGCTTCCCTTAGAAGCTGAGGCAAAGCATAGACAGAACAAGCTGGCCAATGGAATAATCCATGACATAGACATCATGCTCACTATATAAATGGGGGGTGGCCAGGGGGCGGGAGTGCATGATCACTGCTCAGGACAGGCTGGGCAATTGATCATTGGGTGGTGAGTGACTTGTGTTTTATTACTGCATTCTGTATATTCTTTTACAATTATTATTACTGTTACTGTTATTTTCCTTTTCCATTATTGTTCTACTAAAGTGTTTTTATCTTAACCCACAATTTTTTTTCCCCTTTCCCATCCTTTTCTCGCTCTTCTCCCTACCCTTCTGGTTGGGGAGGAGGAGAGTTGAGTGAGTGGCTATGTGGTTCTAGCTACCAACTGGGGTTAATCCATGACATGTTACTAGAAAGAAAGCAAAAAAAATCTCTTTGGCCCTAAGTTTCTCGTTATAGCACCTCCTGCTAGAGTATTCCATGTTTTCGTTTGTGAGTTAGACTCGCAATGGCATAATGTGGTAAAATCATTTGAAAGACAGACTTGCAGAGATTCATACTACATCTAATACTGTGTTTAAAAGTGAAGGTAATTAAGCTTTGGGACATTTTACTTGGGTCTTCGTGAGGCAGGTCCACAAAAAGAAGTAAAATGTCAAAGGGTCAAAGCAAACCCAGGGCTGCCCGAACAGTTTAGCAATGCCTGCTCTTGGACACTTGGCTTTGTAAGTGTAGGTGGAGCTTCAGAGTCAGAACTCCAAAAGGTCTTCTGAGGAGAATTCTCAGAGCTGGTGTGAAATGTTTCAGTAATTGAAGTATGAAACTTCATGGTTGAGAAGGCTTGGTGGTCCTGCCACAGAGAAGACCATAGGTGTTGTAACAATTCATTTTTAGGTTTTTGTGCATCATCTTGTCCTCCAAGTGCCAGATACCATCACAGCTCACTGTGTAGGGCACCAAACGAGGCACTGGGTGAGCTGCTTTTAATTTCCATCTTCTATCGAAGGAATATTCTCACACCAAGCTCTAGACTACTTTGTAAGTGCAGATAACCAATGGTGAAACAATAAGTCTGTAAAAAAAAAAAAGAAAAATATTTCAGAATTACTGTAGAGCACAAGCAACCATGTGATGCATTATTTGCATCAAAAATGAAAACAGTTGGGGAACCTAAGGTCTCTTGGGAACACCAGTCAGGAGTTTCAGTCTGCCATTTAAGTAGCTTTCCTATTATAAACAGTAAATATCTGGCCTTAATGAATTTTCCATTGCTTGAAAAATAAGGCTAGGAAGGTACCAATTTAAAAGCCTTCAAGAAAACAAATGATACAAGGAATGATAGAATGGCAGTTAATGAAATTAAGATAATAGACAAAGATAAAGAAAAGTTAATTTTGCTGGCTAGTTGAAGTGCAGTGATAAGTTCAGGAAAAGAAGTTTATAAATTCTGATAGTAAGAGATCAAATCAATAGAAAGTACCTAAAACGCAGAATGTTTTTGAGTCAGACAAGACAGCTGCATAAGTTATAGTTCCTGACTTAATTCTTTGTATGATGTGTATGTTCAGGTCAGGACTGTTGTATTGTGGTCCCTTCAATCCACCAAAAGCTTTCAGAAGTCATCATGATGCAGACCTCACTTACATAACTCATAGTAGATTAAATTATTATGCACAGTGGCCAAGCTACATTTCTGCAGAAGAATAATGGTATTAAACAGAATTAAATGGACTTCATGATGGTTGAGTCTCAATAACAGTGTGTTTTTTCATGACATGAAGGACTGTAGGAAGACTCAATGCATCATCTCACTTTAGTATTGCACACTAAGTCAGTGAGTGTGATGTCAGTGTGATAAATCTACTCCTTCTTACTAATGTGAGATAGCTCAATGAATCTTCTAGTCCTGAAATTAGATGATATTCATCCTTATTTCTCCAAGTAAACCAGTTTCTCAAATCAGTTCATTTTACCTGATAAAACCAGATTAAAATTTCAAATCCCAGTCCTAGGCACAGAAATGGTTAGGAAAACTCTAGTATTACAAAATTTGGATGATAATGGTGGTTCACCACTAAGCCACCAGCCATTTTGTTTAAAAGAATGGAGATTTGCACTTCAGCCAAATTCAAGACAGAATTTTAGAGCAGCAGCAGCTCTGTCTTGGGTTTTGAGATGTTAGCAACTGCTACCACTGGCTTTGGTGAAGGTGTGGACCTATTTTGCAAATAAATAATTTAAGTGAGGATAATATCTAGGAATATTTTGCTAATGTCTCCAATTAATTATGTATTTGTGCATTTCATAAGGTTTGCCTCTGGATAGCATATATCTGGTGCAATTTTTTGTTTGGTTGTTTGGGTTTTTTTGGTTTGGGTTGGGTTTTTTTGCTGGTACTTAGTTGGCTACTGCAGTTAACCCCACAGGTAAGGTAGCTACGTTCTTTCTTTGGATAAAAGTTGCAAGTCCCAGGAAAGAGGGACAGCAGTGTGGTGTATAGTTGAATTTAAAAAAAATAGACATATATTACTGATATGCATCTGCTATGGAAATAAGCTGGAAAGAACCAACACTGATGGCTCTTCTGGACCATACCATGTAAATAAGGTTTGGCTGTAATAGAGCAGACAGAAAATACACTTTAAATTTTACACCATAAGAATCAGGAATGTTTTGGGCTTCTGGATTGCAATGAAGGTAGATTAAAATGTTTGTCTTTCTGTAAAAGCTTTGGCTGAGATTGGGAAGATCCCAGACTGGAAATACATGTTGTCAGTTCTCAGAGATACAGTGAGGGATTTTAAATGTCATTTGGAAAGAGAAACAATTAAACTACTTCACAACACAATCCAAAAAAGCGCTCTAGAGGGTTAGTTAATTGCCAGGGGGACCCCATTGATTGCACAATGATTACATCAGTCACCAGATACACAGAGGTGTGACAGCCTGAACAGTAGGGAGGAATGGTTTGAGTGATTTATTCCTGATAAATGGCGAGAAAATGATAGCACTCAAATGAATAGATGTCACTGGTTAAAATTTTTTCTTTGCTCTTTGACTGGGATCACAATTGATTTTCCAGTAGAAATAATAAATACAGTCACTCCCCAACAGGTTCAGAAAGAGGGAAAAATGTATTCTGGCAGACAAAAAGAAGTGTTTTTTTTTCTTTACATTGAAATACTGTGGATGTCCTAAAGCTATACAGATAAATGCAAACACTGCCTGTAATTGAATAATTTAGTGTTACCGCAAGTGGCATGGTATTCCCAATAAAAGTCATGTGTGACTGTATGTTTCAGAGATCTGAGGTTGGAGTATAATGTGATATTGATAGCTTGTAAAACTTGTCACCCCTCCCTTTTTCTATGTGCGTATCTGAAATGCTAAATCATTGTCCAGCATTCCCCTGCCATTGCAAAGGCGGCCATAATTAGAGCACCCCTACTGAGTGTGTTAGGCAGCACATAATAATCACATGTGGTAGTGGTGAAGGCTTGCATAAAGGTTTATAGTAAGTATATGCCACTTTCATTAGTCTCAACCTCTCTACACCTAATGCATAATGTCTGGTATTGCCATTAGCACATACCATGTGCAACTTTGAAGTAAAATAAAGGTAGAAAAAAAACCCTGAACATGCTCTTACAGAAGCTTCTAATAATAGAAAGAGTCATAAAATATTACTACAGGATTAGGTTGTTTACAGCTATTTTAATCTGAGTTCGTAATACTTCTCAAAGAAGCTGGAGGAAAACAAAAAACGTGTGCTTGCTGTATATACTATTTCATATCGACGTGCCTACAAAGGTAAAGAAAAGGGTACTGGGTGTTTGTCTGTGACACATTTACTGAGTTCTGACAGCTTAATACAGATGAAGTAGTACATACACAGTTTATTATCAAATGAAAGGTTTAATATTTGGTTTCTGAAAAGAGCTGGAAACACTGCTGAGAAGGGCAGGACAATAGGTCTTTGGATTAGTATACATACAGAAGCTACCGTCAAGCTTCTGGTAGGATTCTTCCCATGTGAATCACCTGGGCAACTTCTTATAGTTAATTGCACACACAGATGAGCTCAGTATAAGCACAAACCTTCACTGCTTTAATAGATTTTTCCATTTCTAACCTTAAACTTTCCTCAATGGAGAAAGGGTGACTCACCTCAGGGACACCTGCATATTGTAGAATTGTGTTTTGACTTCTTCTGTCTTTTATTTTTGCAGTGAATCTCAGTTCTGAGTCCTTTTACTGGGGCAAAAAATCTGATTCTGTAGAAAGACATCATTTCTTCAGTAGTACCTCAAAGGACTGTTCTGATTTTAGAAACTTGTGCAGCAGGTCTGCCAAACTTGTTAGAAGTGCAGACACTATATAGCACTTGTTTCTTATGTAGGTTTTTCGCCTCTAGAATTCATATGAAAGAATGTTAGTTCAGATTTTAGAATTTAAAGAATTCTGGTCTCAAAAGGAGAACAATAACTTGCTGAAACGGCATGGTAGTTACCACTGAAATGAAAATGTAGTCCAAACTGGTAGTTCTCATTCTAACTGAATACTGAAAGATTCGTCCACCTTGACTGGATCTGTATTTAGGTCCACTGCATTAGCCATGAGTGAAAACAAATTTTTTCTTTTCTTTCTCTCTTGAATGTTTCATGTAGCAAGTTCATAGTTCATTAAAAAATGTGGGTTCAGAGTGCATGGCATAATGATTTTATTTTTAATGTTTTAATAAATTAACTGTATCCTAAATATCCTTTTTTTTCCTGTTCTGATGCATAGTTTTTCCATGGCTTAGAACATAGGTACTTTTATGACTATTCTGGAAAGAAAAGTCTCCAGAGAAAATTGCATTGTACTCCTGAGGGAAAGTCACACTCTATGTTTTGGTGATTTGTTGGCTTTTTACTAAAAGAAAAAGGAAAAAAAAAGAGCATTAATCCAGTTTGGGCTGATTGTGCTTGCTTATAACACTGCAGACACTAAGACTGTATCTGTGACTATGATGAATGATTTTAAAATATGATGTCAAGTGATTTGGAACAGAAACCTAATAAATAAGTTGAACTTTTAATACTGTTCTCTTATTAACAAATCACATAATTAAAAACCATCTTTAAGTGGATAAAGGAAGTTATTTTTTACTGCCGACATGAACAAAGCTTACAACCACTTCTGTTATTGCACTGATGTATTCTCAGAATAAGAAATTTTTAACAGTGAGACTTGAGATGTACAACAAATATCTGTATGTAATGGTATGACTACAGATGTGTGCTTAAATTCCTGGGTTGCTTGTGTTATTTTTGCATCTCTCTTGCCTTTTTTCTTTCTTTTTCTTTCTTTTTTTTCTTTCTTTTTTTTTTTTTTTTTAATCATGGGCTATGTGCATCTGGGCAGCCTTTGCCCAGAACTACAAATCTCTTTAGGTTATGAAACTGCATGAAATATTTTCAATCAAAGGTTATAGAATAAATTGTTACCTCATGGTAAATGTTAGTAAGTCACAAAAGCTACTTAGTATTCTGTAGAAGTGTAAGTTACTTCTAAAAATCCCATTTCAAGAGAAAAAACAATTTTTGGTAAATAATGAAGGATGGTATATAGTGCCTTTTATGCTGAGTTACTGTGTCAATAACTGTCATGCTTAGTCTTTTCTGCATCCAGTCATCAATAAGGGAATTTTCAATGGCCAGTACAAATATGTAGAATTTTCTTGAAGAAATGAGGACCAAGTTTGGACACTAGGTTCAAAATTAAATGACCTGACACCCAGAATGATGGAAGTTCCACAGTCTCCTTGCGGAAACAAAGCCAGATTTCAGGGCAATAGGTGAAGGATTTCTACATACTTCTTTCTCTAATGTTTTCTTGTTATCATTTGGGGCAGTAAGTCTCACATGATAGAGGTGCAGGCTGAATATGCTTTCTGTTTTTTCCCTTCTGTTACAACTGGTGCTTTCCTACACATCTGTAATGAAAGCCAAGCCTTTACAGGGAGAGGGAAGTCATGTGAAACCCTGTTGGCAAGCCCTGGACAGGCTCTGAATAAGGCTGGGCTGCATGCAGGTGGGAGTTGCACAGGCAGCTGAGCCCAGGTGCCAGCTTCAGGGTCCTGCAAGTGGGTCACCCAGTTGCTGAGGAGAATGGCCTGCTTTGGTCAGGAAGGAGTTCAATAATAAGTTTAGAGCTAGGCTTTAAGTGAGTCTCACTGCCAAATGAAGACTTGAGTCGCTGAAACAGTGTTTGAGGAGACAAGAAGCACAGCTCAGTTGCTACTGTGTTCTCCTAAAGGAGCTCTACCTCCTGTCCTTGACATTTACATCACCTGAATGGTAGCAAAAGTGATCCAGGGGACTTCAATTACAGCTTATATGTAGGGAAAGAAAAAATTATATCTTGGGCATAAAGCATAAAACAACATTTTGTGGTCTGTGTGAGTTTGGGACAGGGATGGAGCATTATGGTGGTACAGTTGATCCAGGAAGGTTATCTACTTATGAGTAAGCAGTGTGTATCAGATTTGTAAGATGGGCCATTGTGTTCTTGTTTGGATGCTAAAATGGTATTTTAGCATATGGGTGTATGTAGCTACACGTGAACTCTGTAGCTAGTGCTGTAGCTAGGAGAGTAAACACAGTTCTTGATTATGAAATTTGGCATGGTTCAAGGCTATACTCCATCAGAAAGACCACTGACAAAACACGTTGTTCTGCTCTGATATATTCAGTACAATAGTGATAGTTAAAAAATTAAATGTCTCAAAAAAGAAAATGATTAGAGCTCTGCATGTGATCTTGGAAGCACCCTTACAGTTATGGTTGAAAGATGTTCAATCCAAGAACCTTAGAAATAAGTCATGCCTCTTTATGACCACGTCTTCTAAGTGTAGACAGCTCTTTAATCTAGCAGAAATTGTCCTGAGAGATACAATGGCTAGAAAGTAAAGCTAGACTAGGTCACAATTTTTGAAAACATGTATAATTAAGCGTTGAAAGAATCTACCTGGGGACATGGTGGTCTTTTCATCACTTGCAGTCTCTAAGTGAAGGCAGGATTTCTTTCAAAAATGTATCACGTATTATAGTTTTCATGAAGAAATTACTTTGCGACTTTCTACAGTCCGTGTTCTGAGCCTGTATGATCATAATGGTCCCCTCTGGCCTTAAAATCCATTACACTATTCTTGATTAACTAACTATGTCAAATGCCACAAAGGGATGAAGAAAGATTTACAGATCCCAAATCACTTGTGGATTCCATACGGCAGTTTTACAGATACCTTGGTAAAGATTTAGCATCACAGAATCACAGAATGGCTGAGATTGGAAGGAACGTCCATGGGTGATCTGGTCTAACCTCCTTGCCAAAGCAGGGCCCCCTACAGCTAATCGCCCAGGACCATGACCAGGAGGCTTTTGAATATCTCATAGGAGGAAGACTCTACCACCTCCCTGGGCAACCTGTGCCAGTGCTCGGTCACTCTCACAGTGAAAGTGTTTCCTGATGCTCAGAGGGAACCTCCTGTGTTTCAGTTTGTGCCCATTATCTCTTGTCCTGCACCCTCCCTTCAGTTATTTAGGTATGATGAGATCCCCCCAAGCCTTCTCTCCTCCAGGCTAAACAGTCCCAGATCTCTCAGCCTTTCCTCCTAGCAGAGATGCTCTAGTCCCTTAATCATCTTTGTGGACTGAGGAGCCCACAAATAGACACAGTACTCCAGGTGTGGCTTCACCAGTCCTGAGTATGGGGGAATGATCACCTCCCTTGACCTGCCGGCAATGCTTTGTCTAATGTAGCCCAGGATACCATCAGACTGCTTTGCAGCAAGGTCATATCACTGGCTAGTGTTCAACTTGCTATCCATTAGGACCCTCAGGTACTTTTCTGCTCAGTTTCTTTTCAGCTGGGTGACCCATGGTGTACCCTGGTGGCTGGGCTTGTTCCTCCCCAGCTGCAGGGCTTTGCATCTCCCCTTGTTGAACATCAGGAGGTTCCTGTCAGCCCATTTCTCCAGGCTCTCGAGGTCCCTTAGGATGACAGCACGACCCTATGGCATACCAACCACTCCTCCCAGTTTTGTGTCATCTGCAAACTTGATGAGGGTACACTCTGCCCCATCAACGAGATCATTAATGAAGATGGTAAAGGGGACAGGACCCAATATTGACCTGATCCTCTTCCACCAACGGTACACCTCCTTACTGCAACCTTTCCCTCTGGTCTCTGGGATCCTGGGGTTCCTGGAGGCCAGTCTTGCTAGTAAACACTGAGGCAAAGAAGGCATTCAGTACCTAAGCTTTTTACATGTCTTGTGTCACCAGATCCACCATCTCATTTAGTAATGAGTCCACATTTCCCCTAGTCTTCTGTTTATTGCTTATGTACTTACAGAAGTCTTTCTTGTTGTCTGTGATATCCTGGGCCAGATTCAATTCCATTGGATCTTCGCTCTCTTAATGACCCACTGAGTTTGGGTAGGGGCTCTTTGTTCATCCACGTAGGCCTCTTGTTTTTGCCTGACTTCCTACTCATTGGGATGGACAGCACTTCGGCATGGAGGAGGTGACCCTTGAATACTGGCTAACTTTCTTGGACCTCCTTTGTCCTGTGGTGTTGAGAACCAAGGCTTGCAAACTTGAGGCTACTCCTATCTGTCTGTGGAGGATCTGATCCACTTGTTCTTCCTGGTCAGGTCGCCTATAGCAGACACACACTAATACGCCACCTTAGATATTTAGATATACTTACCAATGCCCTTTGGGGGATGTAATGACAACTATGTATTCCAGTATAGAGGAACATCTTGATACCAGCTGAGAATATTGAGGCATCTTAATTGTATTGAGATGTTAAATATTTCACAATAATTTTAGTTTCAGACAAAGTTGAATCTCTATACATTTATATATTTAGTTGAAATCATTCCGGTATATATAGCAGGTATGTAGGCACTGACCTGATGTATTGTACGCACAACAGCAATACATACCAAAATATATCAAATGAAATGCATCTACAGCAGTGGTCTCAAATACCTCTTTCCAAGTCAGGGTACAGATGATCTCAAAGACCTTAATAATCTTTAGAGTGTTTTGCGATGTTGTGATTTACATTGGATGCAAAACCACACACTTTGAAGGAACTCATTTTATTTCAGTTCATAATTGAACTACATCTACTCCATCAATTAAGAAATTGAGTCATTCTGAGACAGGAAATAAACACTGAGAACTTATCTGAAAATGCCTCAGGCAACTGATTCTCTTTCGCATAATAGATACAGACTGACTTTCCTGACGTACATTAGAGCAAAAGGCAACCTTGGAGTAAGGAGAGTAATTGGGGTCTATCACAAGCAGCAAGTTAAGATGGAAAGGTCACACCTGAGAGGAAATAACAGGCCACAGGTCAACAGCAGTGCACTTTCCCCTGTGTGCTGGGGCAGTGTTGGTGTGCCTTGCTGAGAGCCTGGGGAGATGCACTCCAAGGAGCCACCCCACGGGACAGGGCACTTGAGTATGATAGAGATTACCATGGCCCCTGGATTTACTAATATCACTGGTTTGTTGCCTGCCCTATCCAGTGCTTGCAAGCAAGCAAAAGAAGAATTTGGATTTTTAATGGTACTTTAATTTGCTGATATTTTTCTACTGTTTCTTTCTAGTCCTGAAGAATTACACTCGAGTGAACTAGCATTCCTATTGTAAATCTTCTGTATTGTGCATACAGTTAAAAATGTGTTCTTATCCTCCAATGAGAAAAACATTTGCACCCATTAATAATGGATTTTTGCAGTCACGTGTCAGAAACAAATGATCACTGTCCCAGCACTGTGCTGTCATGAGGTGACTGCTGCATTTCTAAGCCCATTGTAACTGTCTGGTCTCCTAGAGCACAAGTGAAGTGGCTACAGAAGATGTAGAGAAGTGTTTCTTTGATATTACAAAGTGAAGTAAGACTGACAATACAGCCATTCCTTCTGTTTTCCTCCCCTTTTTATTCCCAGTGGAGTTCTGTTGTGGTAGCTTTTTGTTTGGTTTAGTTCTTTATGTGTGTCTGTAGCTTTCTTCCATTTTTTTTTAATTTGGCCAGGCAACCTGGCAGACCCATTCTTCCTCCCCACAAAGAAATGGTTACTGATTCTTTCCTAACACAACCAGACAGCAGTCTGAATTTTTGCAACTAACGATCATGGATGAATATCAAATGAGAGAGAAGGGTATTGTTAAGTGTGTTTTTTTTTTCTTTTTCAATATTTCTTTTTCTCCTTTCTTATTTTCATACTCCTTATTTTCTACTGGAACTTGATTAAATTGTGGAGTGGCTTATCAATTCTCATCATTTTTATCTTCCTGTTCACCAATAGGAGAAAGGGAGGATCTTATGAATTTTGCTGGTTGAAAAGGTATTTATTTAAACAAAAAAATCTTATTTTGATAAAAGATTTTGATGAATGGTCTTTAACCAGTAATTTCCAAAGCATATATAACGACGTTCAATTATGAGTTTCTTAGCTTGCATTTCCTACTGCTGTCTTGTTTGCTATCTGTTTTGTCCTGCCGTTACTAGTTTCCATTAAAATTTTTTAAGTAGTCTTGGGGAAATAATTTTACCTTTTGATCAAAAATTTGTCCTTTTGTTTCTTAAGGTCTGTCAGTACTGAATACCTCCAAAATGTTTCCACATCTGCTTTCAGAGTCGTGGCCACCTGAAAGCACCAAATACCATGAAGGAAGGTCTTAATATATGTTTTATTTGTCAAAGTATTATTTTTTTTTTTTAAATTATTTTAATGAGAAGGCATTTTTCCCTAATAACACTCATGGTTTGGGGAAGAGAGTTATCCTTGGTGGCTAAAGGATTACTGGATCATCTGCTTTTGGTATTAAATATGATGGCGAGCACTCTTTCTGTGTCATAAAAGTGGTAAAGAGAAAAAATGATCTAAGGATAGACCCACACAACATACTGTTTTCAACTGAATTAACCTCCTCTGAAATTCTTCAAATTAGGTTTCCTTGGAGGCTGTTTAGAAAAAAAAACCCCATACTTCAACTATTTGATTTCATTACAGGACATCACAAATCTGTCATGTATTACAGAAGATAGAACAAAGTTTTCAATGTTAGTTTTATAGACAGAATTGTACCTAGGACATGCTAACATAATCCATTTTTAATATTTCCAGCTACTTAAAATTGCAGAATAATTCACATGGGAAGGAACCTCAGGGGGGTCTCTTGTCTAACCTGCTGCTCATGGCAATGTCAATATTGAATTTAGACCACATTGTTCAGGGCAACCTTCCAAGAATGAAGGTTGGACAGCCTTTCTGGGCAACCTGTTCCAATTATCATCACAGCAAAAAATATTTTTACTACTTCCAGATTTCTAACTGTTATGATGTTTTGTATATTTGTATCACACACATCCTAGCACTATTAAGGAAACATTTGCAATACTATAATGTTTTGTGAACTTATTCTTGTCAACGGATTCACTTCAATAGTACCAGTCAGGTTTATTTACAGGCTTAGGCAACACGCAATATCAAATTAAAGAATCCATCTTTTTTTTTAATCTGATATTCTGTAGATACAATTCTGTGATTCTATTAGTAGTAATTTAATGTTATGAAAATAACATCGTAAGATACTATATTCCTTGAAGACGACTAATAGGAACTAGTCAGATAAAAAAAAATGACAAGATAAAGAAAGATCCTTAAGAATTTTCTATAATTTTTATTCTGACACTATGCTTTTGAAAAAAAAAAAAAGTTGGATTTCTTTCCCACAATTTTGCTGTTTTAACAGTTTTCTAAAGCAGAACTCCGATTGAAACAATTTTCTTTGGTGCAAGAAATCACTGGTAGTGTACAAAGAATAGCCTGAAGCAAAAAAGGTCAAAAAGGAACAAAAATTCAAATAAAGAATATAAATTGCCTGACTCAATCCAAAACTCTTCTTTTAACTTTTGATCTGTGGTGATGTATGAAATTTAATTATTGGTTTCTTTGATAAATCAAGAGAGGATAACACTGAAAGCCATTCATAGATTATTTCTTGCTCACCTTAAGGCTAGTCAACAGTATGCAAGATTTAAGACTGGAGTCCATCTATCCATCTTTCTTTGTCTCCCATTCATAACTCAATTTCTTTCTACTGAGTCTCTCTCCATTGGCATCTGAAATAGTATGGACAATAGAATTAAAAGGACATGTATAAAGCATGGTATAGATGGAGCAGTACTTCTTACATGTTAACAGGCAGGCATAGTTGAATGCTAACATGCTACAGAACAGTTACTGTAGTGGTGGCACAGAGTGTGTGACCAAGTTTGGATCCTGCATGCTTACCATTCTCTGTTGCACACATAACACACATAACATATGCAGCCACATATATTTTGGAAAATAAGTAGCAAAGTTACAGATAGGTTACAAAGCCTGTGATATTAAAAATATAAAATCAGATGGATGCAAACCTTGCTTCCAAGAAAAAGGCAAAGACGATGGATTTTATGTTTATAGGATAGCAGTCCTGAGAATGAATTTATTGCAGGAACCAAAGAGATTAAGACTGTCTGAGGAGTGTGTAGTCAAGCTAAATGAGCTGACTTCGCTCTGGAATGATCAGGAGACAGAAATTTCTTTTACAACATAACATAAGAAGTTTATTTTGTTTCTTATGTTGCTTCAACATGCTAGATCTCCTGTTTCGGTCATCTGGTCAGCTTCCAGGAAGTGTGTTTCCTCTTTGATTTGAAGCCCACTCATGTTCACTCTCAGGAGTCAAGACAAAAGAGAGATGGCACCACTTGAAATGATGATGGAAGCTTACATGTATGTCTAAGGCATTAGGATTGTGTTGATTACATCCAAATGGGCCTAAACCACTCTGGAAAATCGGGCTGGAAATCTCATTTTGCCTTGGTTAAGGGACACATGGAGAATTCTTTCCATATACAACCTCCTTGCAGTCACTTTCACCTGAAGTTCAGATGTACAAAGAAAACTGAAATCGTAAATCAGCACAGCATATTCTTTGAAAATTTCCAAAGAAAAGTTAAAAATGGCCTAATAATCTATTGTCATCTTGATTTATTTTGTATTTATTCATGGTCTGAAGAGAAGATCTGACCTCCTCGATAATGTAAAGTTTCTGAAAATATTTACTGCATACATAATGTAAATTTATAAAAGTACAGACCAAATGCCTGGTGGTGTTCTTCACATAATGGAAGGAGACATATACCTCATATTCCTCACGAGAGGAAATAGTCTCGGTAAGAGCTAGACTGTTTTCAGAATTTATATTGATAAAATACTTCAGATTTTAGCCCATTGAGTCCCTGTTTCTGAACAGTCATACATGACTATATGCCTGATGCTTTTCTGCACAGGAAGACATACAGTGGCTGTATGAGAAGCACTGTTTCAAAGAATGGGTAGAGGCTTTCTTCAGGTGTGAAAAAGCAAGCAATACAAAGGTTTCAGTACTAGCAAAATGTACAGTTCTACAAAAGGACAGAAGTAATGCCTTAGGGTTTATGTACAAAAAACAGTTGTAAAAAGAAGGATCTAGTCAGGACTAGGCATTGAGGCATCGTAAGAGGCGTCATTTTCCAAATAAAACCCACTAACAAGATTACTTATACACTGATCAAGCCTTATAAAGTATATCTGGACAATACACAGAATAGATCCTTCCTTCCTTTAGAGGAAGCCTAAAATCTGGCTTGCTTTCATGTAACAGACCCTAAATATAGGCTCAGATCTACAATTGGATGGGCAGCCCACACTGCAGTACTTTGAAAAGGCAAGTAAAAGACTTGTAGCTTTATAGCTTTGACAAGGTACCAAGTGGATGTCATAAGGAAGAACTGAGCCATTTCTGAGACACTTGTTTCCTAAACGATCCCTGTCTTCTGAATTAATGAAGTCCAGTTGTGCTACGCCACGAGCACGGCATGAACCTGGCCATGCTGAGGCACTTGCGTGTATTCATATTCATACTCTCTAAGTCCAGCCCTTTGTGTACACTCTCCACAATACTTACATTAACTTATACTTCATGAGGAGAGAGATACAAGCAAATCAATGCTTTCTGCACCCATAGGGGACTGTGGGTCAGGGGGAAGTGTGGGGAGCTGTTCCCACACACCCAGCCACAGACGCCTGCTTCCAGCTTCACGTGAATGCATCACAGCAAAAAGCCCTGCCAAGGACGGCAAAGCAAAACAGCAATTGCAGGAGCACCAAACAGGCTGGCTGATGCATTGTCCTTTTCTGCTACTTGACGAGGAACGTTTTCTGCTTCTCTGTTGCGTTTTCCACACACATAAGGTGTTGGAGCTAGGGTTAGTCTTCACCGGTCCGCTGCTCACTAAGTAGTCCTTACATTGACGATATCTCAGCTACTACAGCCTGTGCCAGTATGTAATTCACCCTGATTATTTCCATGTTTTCTATTTTAAATTCCGCCAAGGAGAAAACCGCATATATTTGCCTATTCTAGACAAGCCACAATAAGAAAACTTAAATGACGCTGAAATTTCAGAGAAAGTATTGTTTAGTGTGTTTCTATTCCTGTCTGTTTGAGGCAGATTTCTGTACATTTCATCAAATAAAATCCTTGAAAACTCAGATAAATTTTGTTTTGGACTTAGATCAGATTAAACGAGGTCAAGGTCTAACGCACTAGTACATATACGAATACTCTGTAGCTGTAAACCCAGAGAGAGTCTATTGTATTAATTTATGCAGAAGGACAAAATACATCATGAAATCCACACTGAAAAAGAAATACACTTCTTCATAAGTAACAGTTTGAATGGAAATGTAATTAAATTTTCTTAGTCTAAAGAATATGGGTAGAAAAATAGAACAAGTCTTGGGGCACAAAAGCTCTTTTTCAGGTCTGAAACAGAAGATGGGTAAAATATACTGCTATAATTTCTGACGTAAGGAAGAGTGTCTATGCTCAGAAAGTTATCCTGTTTGTCTAACAGATGGACTTAGTTCTGTCTGTGAATCTTTACTGCTCAGATCAGCCCAAAGTATGCTGCTACTCTCTCTTAAGATGGACAGATTAAAAACCAAACCAAAACAAAGAATCAAAAACCATCCCTCAGATACGGTGATGAGAGGATCATTTAGAAATGTAATAGGAAGGAGGTATCTCCTTGCTATAGGAGCACCTTTTAAAAGAAATTCCTTCATACATTGGTATCAATACCCCTCAACAACTAAAGTCCCTTTTGCCTTTTTTTTAAAAAACACTTTCCATAAAACTTGTTGTTCTAAAAATGCTATGACAAGTGCTTCTTTTGCACTGCAAACATTTCAGGATTTCCTTTCTTTTAAAGAAGATGATAATTCAAAGTGTTCGGCTGAGCTACATGCTCTACTTTTTTCCCTACATTTTCTGCTTTGTTGTTGCATTAAAAATTAATCATACTTCATATAATAATCTTGAATTTAGATTTGGATTGCAAAGTTAATGCCATGTGTGAATATGAGTGTCTGTGAAGGAGCTAGAATAACCACTTACAGGCAGTTAGTGATTTACAGAAGTGATTCTTCTAGCGGTAATGCCAGGGGCTTGAAGGCTTATCTTCAGTATTTAACTTTGTGTCTTAACCTAGCCAAAATAATCTCTCCTTGGTACTAGCTATCAGCAGAAAGATAAAACATGTCAGTGAAAAACAGCCAGATTACTAAAACAATAAGGAATCTCAAAGCTTCTTTTTAAAAGCATATTTTAAAATCAAACCATGAAAAATATAAAATACTCTTTAAAAATATAAGAAATAATTCCTCTTGACAGTTTGATAATCATTTTCTTTTTCATTAGACTTTCAGATGGTCTAACAAATGTGCCAAATATTTCCTGTTCTCTTTTGATCTCCAATAATGGTTTTAAAAGGGTGGATTAATATGAACCTTCAGTGTAAGGTTCCTGATTTCTGTCTGATTTTAAAGAGCAGAAAGTAAGTGCACGAATGCATATAAACGCAGTACACAGGAAGACACAATTTCTCCACAGTTTTATATACACATAGTGGCAGAAAGGACATGGAAAAAACACATGGTGGTGTCGTAACTCATCTAATTCTGTTCCTGTGGGTTTGGGATGGATGGACTGGCCCAGGCTGACAGAGAGTACTGAAAAAGCCCTCAGTTGCACATGCTATAAAAATGTTTTTAGGAATGTTTTTGGTAGTTCTCAGATTATACTCCCTTTCTGCCTCCCTGGCATAGCTCCCCTTTATCCATCAGCACAGCAGTGATTAGTTTTAAGGGACGTGGCCTAGAAACTAAAAACCCTTTCATGGAAGAATCACACTTTCAGAATTATAAAGAATGAACCTAAGCTATAGAATAAATCCTCTAATCTGATACCTCATGAACATACTCTTTATAAAAACTACATACTGATGGAATACAGTTATTCAGATTGATAAGGGCATGCGGTTGCTTTTCCCATTGTTAGAAGTGTCTATAGATGACCTAGAGATCTCTCCTACAAATTGATCCACTTACAGGAAAGATATCAAGCTTTGTGTGAATTAGAAAAGAATCTTTTCATTGTTGTTTCCTACCCTGGCCCATTTATAAAAGGCTGTAGTAATCTGCAAAAGGAAAGGATAATAGAAGCAAGAGATAGTAACATCAAGGAAGGAAGCTGAAACAAGAGTTTTGAAACCTACCCCAGAAAGCGTAGTATCTTGATTAATTGTTAAAGGCTGGCTTTGTTATGTTATCAATGTTGTTTTGGCATGCATCTCCCTCAGTACTATGGCTGCACCCCTTATTTAAAGTCCTCTGCTACTTTACAACCTGCTTACTCCCTTGGCACTGCTGGAAGTGGCAGGAGTAAGATGCAGGTGTTGCTGCACCAGATAGATCTTGCAACCATCCTGTACCAGTCCAGAGTCTAGATTTGTTTTCTGAGGGTAAGTTGTATTTAATTCCTCAGCTACCCTCTGCATAAAGAACCTCATAGTAATCTGTAGGGAGCCCCCTTGCTGTGCATCACACCAATGAAAGCAGACTCCCAGACCAATGGACTCTGAAAGAGGAAAAATCCACAGGCAGCGAAGCAGCAGCAGCCCTTGCTCAGCCAGCCGTTCCATTTCTGTGGGTAACAGCACAGCGCCTGGAGACAGCTCTGGTAAATGTGGCTAGAGAAATACCAGATTTTAGGAGCTAGCAAGCTCAATTTACTTGTATAATTTTAAGAATGGGCTAGAAACCCCACCTTTTCTTTGCTTTTGAACATGCAAATTTTGGAACAGGTTTCAAAGTGAACTGCCACACACTCTGAGTTGCTACACATCAGCAAACGTAAGTGGTTTTGCATATATGTGCTGCGGAGGTGGCATCTGTGGGAAGCGGCTGGGGGCAGCCCTGTGCCAAACACAGTCATTCCAGTTGGCTCCAAGAGGCCCGCCACAGGACATAGCTGAGCCCACTAGCCAAGCTAGTAGCACCTCTCTGAAAACATATTTAAGAAAGGTCAGAAAACATCAGGCAGGCAGAGAGGAGGGAAAAAGAAGAGAGGGAAAAAGAAGAGGGGTAAAAAGGAGAGAGAGAATGAGATAAAGTAGAGAGAACACTAGGGTCAGATGAGTAGGTGGAGATGCTCCATGGTGAATCAAATATCCACACTGCAGCCTGTGGAGGACACCTATGCTGCAGCAGTTGGGTATTTCCTGAAGGAACTGTAGTCCGTGAGGAACCCATGTTGGAGCAGAGGAAAAGTTTGAAGAGGAAGGTGTGACACTGAGAAACTGTAACGTACTGACCATAATCCTCCATTTCCCATGGGCCTTTTGAAGTGGGTACTGGAGTTAGGAGTGTAGGAAGGAACTTGAACCTGGGAAAGGGGGAGAGGAAAGGTATGTTTTTAATGTCTGCCTTTTTTTTTTTTTTTTCTTCAGCTATCTGACTTTATTTTAATTTGAAATCAGTTTAATCTAATTTTCCCCAAGTTGAATCTGTTTGGCCTAAGACAGTAATTTGCAGGTGATCTCCCTGTATTTATCTCAACCACAAGCTTTCTCATGCTGTTTTCTCCCTCTGTCCTGCTGAAGAACAGGAGTGAATGAATGGTCGAGTGGGCATTTGGCTGTTACACGAGGTTAACCCATCACAGTATGCTATACACAAATACATCTCATGAATATATATTCACTGGCAGATCCTAATCACTAGAACAGAAACTTGTTTCTTCTGTTTTAATGGTGAGAAGGAAATAGATGCTACTTTTGATCCATCAAACTCTTCCATGGTCATGATGTCTTGGCATGCCAGGATTTTCTCACCAACTACAAATGTCATAAGCTCTTAGTTCCATTAATTTGTCAAATTAATCACATAAAGATTTAGTTTTGACTTTATTATCCTTGTTTAGATTAATGTGATAATAAAAATCTATTACTTTTACTTTCTTCAATAGATGAATTAGGTTTTTAAAGGCTAAAAATAGGAAGGTGCATGATGCTACATGATGCATGAGTATGAAGTACCTTAGGGGTAGGTTAATATTTAATATTGGTCTGAAGTTAATGTTTAGATTCTAATTATAGTTTGAATTACTGAAAACATGAGTTCAGCCAAGTACCAGCAGCTGTACAACCTTTCTCAGTATTCAGGCAGGTGAGGAAGTGATTGAAAAGGGCTTTATTTTAAGTACTTCTTACACTGGAGCTGGAGAGCACTGCATAGGAGTGGTCATCATTTTGGCTATTACAGTTCTGTGTTAGCTGGAAATTAGGAACTGGTTAATTAAGGCAGTGTTATAGTCCTGGATGTTCACACTGGCAGTCCAAAAGAAGTAAATTATTTCAGGTGAGCATGCTGTGTACAGAAAAAGTAGCTGGGTCATCTCTTTAGTGATTTGAAGATTCTGTTTTATTTGGCAGAGTTTAGGGCTAGAATTGCAATAGCAATGTTGCCTTCCTTATGAAGAGGTGAGGCAGTTATAATATTCTATGAATCTGCCCTCCCTGAGCTGGTGGGTGAGGATGCAATGTTCCTATCGATGCCCTGGTGAGACCCAAAGTTATTAACACCAGATGAAGCATCAGCACCAAAACAGAGCTATTCCATTCTACAACTCCCCATAGCTTAATAACTTATTACATTTGCACAGCATCAAGCTAATGTGGACTTTGTGTTCTAAGTGAAATTAATCCTTTGTGGAACTGATGTACACCAACTACAAGATGCTGCTTGTGGTCTGAGGATTAGAAAACAAGCTCTGCAGGCTTCTGGTTATTTTTTGTGTATTCCAATATGTACTTAACAGTAATACCCTATTACCAGAAACATCAAATTATTGTACGGTATTTCTTGCTCATTCGCTTCAAGATATTTTACAGATATGCATTATGTAGGATTTATTCACAATTTCATTAACAATCTGTGTAAAATTGATGTTAGACTGCCAATAAGGAAAGACTAACCAAAATGAAATCCTGTTTAAGAGAACACTTGGCTTTCACTATTTCATTTCACCAAAAATAAAACAAAAAAACCCTCCATATTCCATTCCTGCTGGACAGTGTCTGATGTATTATAAATGATCTTCTCCTTTTTATTAATGAATCCTGACAATTTCTTCAGACTTATATGCCAACCACTGCTGCATGTTCAGCTGATCAGTCTGTCATTAAACTACTTCAGACCTGAAGTTCTGTTGAATAACTTTGCTAGACTCGGAAGGTTACCTGAAAGTAAAAACTATGAAGAATGAAAAAAAGGTCAGTGAATAAAATAATGTCCATGTGAAACAGCACTGTTCTGCTTCAGCTTAAAAAAACTCACAGGACTGAAAATTGTACTGACAAGCAAATCAGAGGAAAAATGACTCACATAGAAAAGTAGGAATGAAGTGATGAAGATTCTGTATATATATCACATGCACAATAATATAACCATGGAAAGAACACGAGCAAATGATGCATTTACCAGAAGAGTCCAAGTTTTAGAATAGCCTAAGAAATTTTAGGGTTGAATATGAGCTCTTCTTTCACCACAATTTTCAGTCTTCTTTCTTAATTTTTTTTTTCAGCTTTTATGCTTGGTATATAAAATAAGAAAATAAAAATTATTTAACTCCTCCATAAAATATTGTAATTGTTCTACTGCTGCAGAAGATCAGGCAGTAAAGTGTGCACACGTTACTGACAAATCTCATTATTTGGGCTATGATGACAATACTGATAACATTTTCATTGTAAGTGGAATATGAAAGTACAATGCCAAATCTTTTTTCATTGTTGGAGTATCATGAGATTATGGTTTACACCAGTGACAATAATTGTGTTTTCAAGCAGACATTAAAATTAGTGAGAAAAGAAAAATGATTGAAGTTAGTTTTTGGAATAATCCAATGAATGAAAATGTCACTGGTAAGCGAGTATTAGATCTCTGCTGATGGTAGGGATAGGTCAGATCAGCTGGAGAAGTTACAGTGAATCAACCACGGTTTTTGCAGGTATTGCAAGGAAATAGTATCAACGCTACCTTGCTTTCCAAACACACTTGTGTAACGAATGGCTAATTCCAACTTTTATTATCGTATTGAGTTTTCAGTGCAAATTCCTATGACTTCTTTCTGTATGACACAATCCTTTTCTTCATTAGAATGAAAAATGGTACTTATTTTGTGCTCATGTGAGTGCTACACTCTGTCTTCAGAAAGCAGCATTGACAGCAGTAGGCTCCATAGAACTGAAAAGCATTTGTATTGTGTTGGTTGTTGGACTGGGCATATATTGTTATAAATATGACTCTTCTATCATAAAAGTATAGTAACTATCATGAGTAGGCATATTGGTTCAGTCCTCTAGGTCCATGGAAATCACTGACTTCTCTGTTGGAAGTGCCACCAGGGATCTCCATCAGTGCCAGTTATGCAGATGGTTCGTATGAAGTGGACATCTGCCTATTAAAAGTTGGACTGAAACAAAAAACGTGTTTTGCTTTTGGTAATTAATCACTACTTGTTACCCTGCTTCAAGTTCAACCTTGTAGCTTTGTCATGCTAATAGATTTCATTCTGTCCTGCATATATACAACTAATGCAGGTGCTTGCCTCTCGCTGCTGAGATCACTGAGACCAAAAACCTACTGACTTTACTAACTTGCATTCCACAATACTGAAAGTAAAGATCAGTAAAGTTTTGCTTTGTTGTCCATTAAAAAAATTTAATTTTTCTTCCTTTGCTGTTGATAAGGCTGAAGTGGCATGTGTGGATAAAACCCTTAAGATCATCGAGTCCACCTATAAATCTAATGCTACCAAGTCCATCACTAAACTGTGTCCCTAAGCTTCACGTCTACATGCCTTTTAAATACCTGCAAGGATAGTGACTCAACCACTTCCCTGGGCAGCCTGTTCCAGTGCTTGACAACCCTTTGTGTGAAGAAGTTTTTCCTAATACCCAATCTAAACCTCCCTGGCGCAACTTGAGGCCATTTCTTCTCATCCTATCACTCGTTACCTGGGTGAAGAGACCAACGCTCACCTCACTATGACCTTTTCTCAGGTAGTTGTAGTGAGCAATAAGATCTCCCCTCAGCCTCCATTTCTCCAGGCTAACAACCCTAGTTTCCTCAGCCTCTCCTCATAGGACTTGTTCTCCAGACCCCTCACCAGCTTCGTTTCCCTTCTCTGGACATGCTCCAGCACCTCACTGTTTTTCTTGTAGTGAGTGGCCTAAAACTGAACACAGCATTTGAGGTGGGGCCTCACTGGTGCTGAGGGTGGGGGGATGATCACTTCCTTAGTTTTGCTTGCCACACTATTCCTGATACAAGCCAGGGTGCTGCTGGCCACCTTGGCCACCTGGGCACGCTGCTGGCTCATATTCAGCCAGCTGTTAACCAATACCCCTAGTTCCTTTTCCACCAGGCAGCTTTCCAGCTGCTGTTCCCCAAGCCTGTAACGTTGCATGAGGTTGTTGTGACCCAAGTGCAGGATCCGGCACTTGGCCTTGTTGAACGTCATAGTGTTAGCCTCAGCCCATTGATGCAGCCTGTCCAGATTCCTCTGTATAGCCTTTCTACTCTCAAGCAGACCAACACTCCCGTCCAACTTGCTGTTGTCTGCAAACTTACCGAGGGTGCACTTGATCCCCTGTCCAGGTCATTGATAAAGATATTAAACAGATCTGTCCCCAATACTGAGCCCTGGGGAACAGCACTTGTGACCGGCCACCAAGTGGGTTTAGCTCCATTCATCACAACTCTTTGGGCCCAGTCCTTCAGCCAGTTTTTTACCCAGAGAAGTGTACCCCCATCCAAGCCATGAGCAGCCAGTTTCTCAGGAGAATGCTGTGGGAAATGGTGTGAAAGGCTTTACTAAAGTCCAGGTAGACAACATCCACAGCCTTTTCCTTCATCCACTAAGTGGGTCACTTTGTCATAGAAGGAGATCAGGTTTGTCAATCAGGACCTGCCTTTTATAAACCCATGCTGGCCGGAGCTGACCACATAGTTGTCCTGTATGTGGCCGTATGATGGCACTTAGTATGATCTGCTCCATAACCTCCCCAGGCACAGAGCTCAGACTGACAGACCTGTAGTTTCCTGGGTCCTCCTTGCAGCCCTTCTTGTAGATGGAAGTCACAATTGCTAACCTCCAGTCAACTGGGACCTCCTTGTTTAGCCAGGACAGTGCAACTGTTTGGGCAAACACTTACAGAAAACATTCAATAGGAATTTGCAGTTCTGGAAATTAAAAAAAAAAAAGAAAGTCTACAAGTAATTGAAATGGGGCTTTTGATTTAAGGTATTTTAGGAAAAAAACTAGTGTCTGCAGGACATGTCAGTTTATGATGACATTTTTAATGGAAAATTAAGTTTTTCTCATGTCTACCAATTATTGGGTTTCCTTTTGTTTTTCTTTTAAAGCCCTAAATTTTTGTAATCTCTTGTCCAATAATTCTTGTGAAATAGCTATGTTATATGCAGTCCTGTAATTTTTCAGTCTTCTTCAGGCAACATTTTTGGTATATCTTTCTGGCCTCAAATGAGGCGATATTTTAGGCCTGAAGCAATATATTGGCTGTGTGGTTAGTAATACTCCACCCACTTACTGCTTCATGGTTCATATGATCCATAGATTAACATTTTTTCAAGAGTCAGCAAAGTATCAACCATCAAAAAATATGACTCTCAGTGAGAAAGTCATTGCAGAGATGCATGAGAAAACAAAGTGAAATCCTCACATGAATTTGCAGGGAATTTTCACTGGAGATTTCATTTGAGATCTCATTATAAATTCAGACTTTTTTTCTCTTTCTGTTTTTTTTTTCTATTTTTCTTATTATTGAATGTTTTCTTCATGGACTTGCAATAAAGGCATGCAATTTAGCCTAAAGGCAACAGGACTTAGCCTATAAAATGGCTTCCTTATCTTAAAATACTGTGCAGGCCTGTGAGTGATGTGAGGAGTCCCAGATAATATGATGGTGAGAGCAGTTAACTTTGCCAGTCCTTTTTTTCTAGCTGAAAGGAGCAATGCTGCCAAGGCTGGGAGGCAGAAGAGGTGATATCATAGCGCTTTTTCCAGGTGCAGCTCTTCTGATGCTATAGGGCAGGACACTGAGCTGGAAAATGGTGCAGACTCAGTGTTAGATCCCACCTCTGGCTTTTATATGCAGTATGGAGCATTACTTGGCATATTCTAATGCCTACTTTGTTAATGAGGTGTGTGCAGAGGTGCAGATGTGTACACAAAAATGTCACTCATGGACCTTGGCCAAACAGTTATGAACCAAAGCTCTTGAGTAATGTTAAACTGGTGGCCTTTAGAAGAACACTGTTTTGTAATTTACTGGCTGAGAGTACAGTTGTATATTACTGTAACTGTGTCAGAAGAAAATAATGTATGATTTCCTTTCTGGAAATGCCAATGTGAATCAAAAAAAGCCTGAAACCAACCCTTTAAACTTTATTAGGTATGACTGAATTAAAGGAAATATTTTGGGTACTAACAGATCAGCTAAAGAAAAAGTGACTTGAGCTTTGACAAAAAAAAAAAAAATCAACAAAATATATCCATTCAGTTCCTTTATAGGTGCTGCTTTTTTTTTTTTTCCAAAGATCATTCTTAGCATCTAAGAGCTAGTAGCTGATAACAAATTCTATGTTCAAAACAAATTAAATGGAGAGGAGCATCCATGAACACTTGGCAGAGGAGGCATCTGTAAAAAATGTTAGCACTTTTCAACAGGGTTCTTATTTCTCTTAGATCTGCCCTTTCCTTCAACATCTTACACTACAACAAAAATAAGTTTTTTTAAAATTAAACATTGATAATAAATAATTTATATGAAATGTACAACCAGTGCAATGATGGAACAAGTTCAGCATTAGCTTATTCTTTTAACAACCACAGAGATTTCAGAGTTACACAAAAATTTTATTGCACTACTTATTTTATTTTAACATTCTGCATAGAGACAGGAGTCATGGATTAATTGGAAATATATGTGGGTTCTTTATCCTAAGGAGCAGTCTGGCTTTACTCCAGCAAAGCTCTCAACTTCCAGCACTAGATGAGTCCTAGAGATTGAGTACAGAGGTCCTTGAAATGTCAGGCCCTACAGATTTACAGGGCAGGATTTTGCAGGTGTGTAAACCCATGTAGCTTCGCTGCCTTGGTGGAATTAGTCTGATTTATGCACATGGAAGATCTGTCTCAGTGCAGCCTTTAACAGGAGATTTCCCAGATTCCCTACCAAAGGCAAGTAATCATTGCTCAGGAGGACAAGAGCTGCAAGAGGAAGCTTATTAAAGAGAGCACTGGAGCTGAAATGTGGTTTAACACTATGTAGGAATCAGAGAAGGAGCTCATTTTAGCCAAGTTTGGCATGTCCAAGAACTGTTTGTGGAATTAAGGGTTGTAGTAAATGCTCCACCTTGCTAAGGACTGTTAGCAAGAGGTCAAATGAAAATCATGCTGCAACTACAGAGCTTGTAGTTTTGCATTCACTTTTGTGACTTTTCCTAGTCACAACTGTTAACAAGAAACATGATTCCTACAACACTCTTCATCTATCCATAGATGATAATATCACAATAATTATATAATTCTAAATATGCATAATTTTTCCCACTATTTTGCAACAAGCATGTATCACAAATTGTTTTGTGCAACTCTCTCTTTTCTTAAATAAAACAAGTGGTTTAGAAAGGTCACTAAATAAAATATTAATATAGACACAGGTTCTTTAGTAGGTACAAATGGAGATTTCTTGGCAATTTGCTACTGATTTAAACAGGACTTGCAAGTGTATATACATGTATAAACAAATATAAAGATCATCTGAAGATGTACTGTGGTAATAACAGAAATATTAACACACTACATAATGTACTTGACCAGGTGTGTAGTCAGAGGATACCAAGATGGTTCTTACAGAAAATAAGATCTCCACTGAAACAGAGTTGCAGAGCTAAGCATCTTATTATTGCTAAATGCTGGCATAAATAGTTTTGTGCAACATTCAAGGAGCACAGAAACCTATGATCCTCTGAAGTGTGTAAAATTTTTTGCAATTGTTCAACTGACAGGTTGTTTCACATCATTCCAAAGTTGAGATGTCATGGACAGATTCAATGAGTTTGCATATAAACTTGGACACAAGGCAAAATAGAATGTATTTCCTTTAATGAAACGAGCAGAATTCTTCTGGTTTATTATCAGTAATGTTGCATATTAAAAAAACATTAAGGAAAACATAAGAAGAAATTAGCAACATTATACTTTATTAGTTTTAAGTAAACATTTGGGAGAATCTGTCAATTTTTGGAGCAGTGCTGAATGAGTGATGCTTACTGTGCACTAAGATCAGACCCTGGAGGCAGAGTGTGTCAGACACCATTTTTGAATTACATTTCTCCCTCCTTGCCCATGGAAGTTTGTTATTTACTAGTCTCCTGTTGTAATAATAAATAGCTGCCTTTCCTTCTCCAGGCTATCCTGCATGTTGTGACCTGGGAACAGGCACAGAATTAGCAGCTGCTCTGTTCTGCC
The DNA here is from genome assembly GCF_964199755.1 of Larus michahellis. NCBI lineage: Eukaryota > Metazoa > Chordata > Aves > Charadriiformes > Laridae > Larus > Larus michahellis. Next base: position 69,502,721 of record NC_133930.1, read on the forward strand.
TCTCTGCCTCCTTGGGCTCCATGCTCCCTGGAAGAAAATGGAGCAAAAAGCCACATTTCCTTTCATGCTACCTATATCTGAAGACTAGTTAGCCAGAACAGAGATCTTAGGCATATGCCAAGTCAAAATATCATTCTTCATTAGTTTTAGCTTCTATAAGCTTCTCACCACAGCTTCTGTTTGCTGAGAAGATGGGTTAGTGAGTGACATGGGTGAAAGAGACCCTGTTGTGATCCCCTCAGTGATTATGGGACCACGTGTGAGACATTCACCACCACTGAAGACAATAACCGCTACTGATCTGCTTCAGAATAATTTACAAAATTGTCATCCCTCGCAGTTCCCAGTTATTGCATTTTCTGTGTTGCTCTAAATGAAAAAATATAACAAATTTGGCTGAATGTGAAAAGGTTAGTTGACATGATGAGTAATTCCCAAGTGTTTATCTTCTTGCCTATTACTTTACCTATACAGTTATTAGTCATTTAATCTGAACAACAAACATGGCAAGTTGCTCTGATAACAGAGTTAAGAAACACTTTGGAGCATCTATAGATTAATTTTCATAAATAGGAAAGTGTCTATATCCCAAAAGTTTCCTCTTCAAGGATCAGAAGCCCACAAAACCCTTTCCATCACTCTAAAATCACCGCAAATCTTTTGCACAAAAAACCACCCAAAGCAATAGAATCCACCAAATCCATGTGTTGCGGCGAGAGAACAGGGAATATGAAGGGCATTGCTATTAACTTCGGTCCCTCCAATAACAGCAGCAAATGATTTGTAAGGTTTAAATGCACAGAGGCATTTAAATTTAGCAATTGCATGTTAAACTGATCATCAGCCTCATAATCACTCCAAAAATATCATTATGGCTCTATATTATTAATCTAGTCAATTTTGGGGTGCTTTTTTTGCAGAGTCTGCTGGACTTTCTAAACTGGAAGTGACAGAATGCTGGAGTTTGGCTTCATTGATCACAGTCTGTATCCATTTTGCAAATTAAGCACAATTCCGAAAGACCTTATTTGAATGAAGTATAAAGACCTAATTCAAATTTCTTGGCATACCATGAGCATTATTTAAAGCTTTATATTCAAGCACATTCAAAAGCAGGAAGGCCAAATATCACCTTTTTTTTTTTTTTCCTGATTAGGCTCTGAAGTGCTAAGAGGAATGCTTGCAATAGCCCATGCAAAACATCACAAAAAAGCTTTTCAGTACACCTGAAACATTGAACATCTTCAAGGGTAAGTGGTATTGGCAGCTGTTTCATTCAATGAAAGCTATGAACTGGGGATTTGAACATGGAAGGCATGAATTCAACAAAATTCAGAGTCTGTGATAAACACAAAATGTCAAAGGAGAGAGGGAGGATTTTTGTTTTGGAGCACTGAGCCCAGCACAACTCTGATTCAGCAGCATCATTACTCAATCTATTCCTCATCTGGGGGAAATATTTATTCTGGCGAGGTCCCCTCACAAGGGCTTACTGCAGAGGAAACAGTACTTGGCAGAACACTATTTCTTACTGGTTTTCTCCATTCAAGCCATTCTCATTTGTTGGCTTCTCTTTTTAGCCCACAGAACATTCAGTAAATGTGTCAATTAATTGCTTAAACATTCTAAAGAAAATTTTGTCATGACTGATTCATTAAAAAATGAGGCAGTCTCTTGTTATAGTGTCAGCAATTTTGATGAGTAGTGAAAATAAAAACTTTGCACAGATCAAATTAAATTGTGCTACATTTTTCTCATTTAATAGTTTGATCACACTGGGCTGAGAAATGTCTTTGTTGTAGTTTAGTGAAAAGTATCTCTTTGATTATCTTTAAATGATAAGTTTGATATTAATTAGTTTTAGAATTTTCTTATAGATTTCATACTACAGTAAGGAAAAAATTCTATTAACATTTTTTTCATTAAAGAAACCACTAGTAAGAATATCGATGAGAAAGTGTTGACTTGCTTTTGTCCGCTACAGGGCATTAAGCCTTTACATTATTTAAGCCTGAATCATACAGGAAATTTGGCTTGCGGGTCAGATGAAGCAGGTTCCTGGGAAATAAAGACCATTGTGCAAATTAATATAAAATGCAGCTATAGACAGGTTGGCACTGGAATAACAGAAGGAACATGCAAGCCACTTTATCCATGAATACGTGTTCATATACTTTTCCTTTATTCAGATGCTGCATATAGAATAGGCCGAGTTCTTCCAGTGTTCTCAAATACTATAATAGCTGCAGTAGCTGTATGTATTATTAAGTTACAAACACTTTTCATCATTCTGGCAGTGCATGTACCACTTCTACTCTTTCTCAGTACAGCCAAGTACATTTAGGACAGGGAAGGACAAGTATGACTTTTATTTTTATTTTTTGCCAGATTAGACTTCTCAGTGCTAACAGAAATCAGCAGCTTCACGGACCTGCATAAAATTGTATTCAAATTAATGGTAAATCACTATGTTGACAGCGTAAAGCAGCCCTTCCTGGGAGATCATAATCTCATCTAGTTTAGCATGATGTTGCCTTACATGTGTGACCGGATCAAGCATCTCATAGGCTTGGAAATACCACAGATTCTGCAAGACAGTGAGGAGCAATGTTAAATAGACTCCTTCTAGTTAGCGGACTTAAAAGAGGGTTTTGTTCAAATTAAAATGCACAATTAAATTGAACATATCTGTTCTGTGTCACACAATATTAATATATTTATTGCCAGCTAAAGGCCCAAATGTGGCTGAAAGGCTGAGAGTGATACCAAGGACCACCTGCCTTAAAGTAGACTTGTAGCTACTCTTGTTAAGGGTGGTGATTTAAGGAAGAATCATTCCTCTGAGATTGGAAAAAAATTACAGGTTTCTGACTTACAAGATTCTCAACCTGAATTGCATACAAATTTGGCATTTGATTTTTGAAGCATATACAAGCTTGAAAATAATCAATATGTTGCCATCATCTGACACCCATTCAGAAAGGAGGAAAAAACCTCTAGAACTGGCAAAACAAATTTATAACCCTCTTCACTCTGCTGCTATTAATTCAGGTGTCAGGTTACCGATCTTGTAAACTTAATGTTACAACCCAGGCAGAGACATAAGCGGAGTTTTAAAAACCATTTCCTAGGGCATTTCAGCATTTTTACTAAGCTCAAAGACTAAGTTTTTCAACTGAAATAGTGTTATGGTTTGCTCCATAACATGCAAACAGCTTATACTTTCTGTTCAATCAAAATCTGGTAGCTTGTGAGCGGCAGACCTTGTATGATTGCATCACCTGAAAGTACAGAAAGAGGAAGAATAATCACATCATAAGACCTTAAGCACAGGGTTCTAATTTCAAATGGATTTTCTTGAGTAGTAGACTTAATTGTCATCAAATCTAAGAAGGACTGAGTCATGTATTTTCAGTAGTTATGATTTATTTAAGAGTACATAATTATTACTCTTTTTGTAAATTTTCAATGACATTTATGAGAATGCTGAGCTGTTTGAGACTACTAAGAAACTGTGACAACTGAACACATAATTTTTCCATTGACTGAATAGCTCCAAAATATCTAGTTTGAAAATTTTAATAAGAATGGAATGTTTCAAATACTTGCCATCAACATTGTGTTGATTTTTCCCCACAAGTTCAGACTGAGTTTATGTCTCCCACTGCATAAACCCAGATGGAGCTCTTGTTTCATCTCCATTCTTTTCTGTGGACTAGAATCAAGCTGTTTGGTTTCCCCCTCATTGTACAATTCTGAGGCATCAAATTCAAAATTTCTCACAAAAGTGAAAGACTGAGACGCTTCTGCATTTTTCTTTTTTTTCTTTTTTGCTTTTGAGAAATATGTTTGTTACAAAAAAATACAGAACTGTAATAACAAGCCACTTGCCACATGCACAGACAAAACCGTTTCAATGCTATCAATAGATACTTCAGTATTAACAAATTCACCATCAGAAAAGAGACCTGAATTTCTTTTGGATCTGGGCTGAGCAAGGACCCGGAGAAGGAAAGGTGTCTTTGCCTTAAACCTTTAATCCAGTTTTGTTTTGGTCAGATATTAAACAATTATTTGTATGTTCTGACTATTGCACTGGTTTATTGGATGTTTTTTCCCCTTGCAGTACCTTGCAGGCATTGAACTTTTTGGCTGAGGAGCAGAAGATAACTAACAGGCACGTTGCTTGGTGGAGACCATCATCATTTACAGGAAGTTCAAATATGAATATAACTTGAACATGTGTGAAAAGAGCAAAGCTCATAACTAGCTACCTATACTAAAAGAATTTTTAAAGTCCAATTCCATCCTTCCTAGCCTCACTGTCTGCTTCATTTAATAATTATATTTACCAGCTTGAGCCAGCTGGCAAAATTAACAGCAAAACGAAAACATCTGGAGTACTTTTAGAAATGAAAACAAAAGTAAGAAGTGGGGAAAAGAGGCAAAGGTGAGCAAAAGATGGAAAGGGTTTAATTTTTCTAAATGCACAGGGCTAGAATATTGTGCTGTGAAGGGAACTGACAGAGAAGCAAGAGTCTTCTAATTCCCAGGGATATATTTACTGCCTTCTTAAATGCACATCTCCCACCAGCTGTAGGCTTCTCATGAGTGTTAGGTTCTTTCAAAGTAAAACACATTTCCAGTGGTCCTTCTTAAGCCAAAGGAAGTCTCCTGTATATTTCCATGGTCAACCTCATTGAAGGAGGAGGAAAATGAATGAATGGGCAGCAGGCAAGATTTTACACATAAGCGTGCTAGCATATTTACAGCATTTTGTATGCTTTTTATAGGGTAGGGACAGATTCAGTAGGGGAAGAAAATGTAAAAAGAGTGTCTGTGAAGGCTCTATTTAAAAAACAAGAGATTGTCTCCAAGCTATTTTTAATTTCCTTTCAAGAATCCAAGAAAAATGTTCCAAGATCATGTTAAAGTTGCTTTAGGAGATTGTTTCGTGTTGTTGGAAAATGGGAATTGTTTGGTAACTCGGAAGCATTTTTACCATGAGACTGACTGTTCAGCTCATCACTTACAGAGGTTTTTTCCTTCTACCCCTCCTTGGTGAATTCACTAAGAAAGAGTAGGCAAAATATTGCTAGGTGAGGGGTTAGTTATTATCCTTTTGGGCTACCAAAGTAAGAAGATTGCAGCCAATTCATGAAAACTCATCTGCCCATTTACATTTTTTGCATCTACAACAAAAGTTAAAAGTACAGGTGAGCTTTTCATTAACCAAAATAAAATTCAGTAAATCTCAGTTGCTGGTGTAGAAAATACTCTTTCAGCATAATGTCAACAATGGAAAGATATAACATTTAGACTTGCTGCTAAGTAATAAGTAATGTTCACTTTACATTTTACACTATCATTTGAGCTGATAATGGAAAGAGAGATGCTCAAGGAGAATGATTCTTTGCCTTGGTGGAGTATTAAAATGATGACTTGAGGCAGGCAAAGTGATATCCTACCTTCCCTGTAATTCTTTTTTTTGAGTAAAAGAAGAAATAGGAAGGATGAAAAGTTATTTTCTTTTTGAGGACCCATGTGTTCCAAGCATTGAAAACAGAAATGAGGTGATGTTTACAGCCTTGGCTGTACAATAACATTTGCATACAAAATGCTATCCACTCACTGCGTAGCAAAGTCAAACAATCTCTGTGGCGTATGAGCTGGAATCCAGGTCTGCTAAAGCCTCTGGGAATTCTTCCAGTGATGTCAGCAAGCTCCAGATTAGGGTTGCAGGATTGGAAAGAAGCACAGGATGTAGGTCTTTCCCTTCACTACAAAGTAAAACATTTAAATCCTGTAACAAATATGTAAGTGGAGGTGCACTGTAGGCTGTTATGATCTCATAAACCTCCTTAAATGATGAAGTGTTATTCAGAAAATGTTACTTGGTTTTATTTCACCATTTGATGCCTCATGTTGTAAATAGTATGAACTGATCAGATTCTTCCCATAACTCCAAAAGAGGGAGGCAGGAAGGCAAATTTTCTTATTTACTCACCATGGTGGTGGTCAGTTAGAATCAGAAGAGGGAGAGAAGAAGAATGAAAAAAGTGTTTCCAGACACGGCATGGGCAACGCAGGCAGGACACTATGGATTTAACACCCTTCAGCTGGAATTTATTAGAATCAAAGCGGATGCAGCATTGTTTTACCTTGCTAAATTCTGCATAATTTACTGGAATGTCAAGTTGTATGGGTTTTTTTATGTGGGTGACAATGCCAAATGTTTTGCAGATGCTAAGACTGCAGCTACACTGGAGCAATGGGAAATAATATTTATTGGCAGAAGCTGAAGAAAGTATAGAAAGAATTCTTATGTCCATCTTCTCTCAGACTTAAAATGAATCCAAGCGAGGGTCTCCAATGAGAAGTTGAATTTCTGTTATGAGAAATAAATACTTAGCTACACTGTTTTCCTCTGGAAATGATCAATTATAAGAAACTGTGGAGGACAGGGTAAAGTGTTTTGTTTTCCTCAGTTTTACTGTTCTTTCTGTTCCCTTCAGAATGTGAACAAAACCTGAAGCCACCCCGCTCAGATTTGTTCCTTCTCACTGTAGCCTTCAAATTAGCTTAACCTTGTGCTTTGGCTCAGTGTGTATGAAGCAGCTGGCAAATATTCTTACCTTTTCAATTCTTACCTCTTCCTGGAAGACCAAGCCACATAAAGGAGAGGGATTTCTGTTACAGGTGGGGAGGAAGGATAGAAAGGCCAGAACTGAAAGGCAGGATCATGCTTGCAGATATTAACTTCAAAAGCATCTCAGCGCCAGGGAAAAAGTAAGTAAAAAGGAATGCCTTAGTATAGCTATTTTTGCTCAGAAGCAAACAAGGAAACACATCATAAAATGAGGTGTAGAACTGCTTAGCCAGGACAAAACCACACTGAAGCACTGAAAGCTAACATACATGAAATCAAAAGTTTATCTTGACACGTCTTATTCATTTGAATAGGTGTACATGGACATCTTGAATAAATAGGAATTTCTAACTTCTTTTCAGCAGTGTCAGTTATAGAGTGACTAAGTGAAAGGTAAATCAGCCTGTTTGTTTATTTTTTGTTGTGTCAGCCTTACTTGTGTAGTGTCAAAACAGGCATGACAGTATCTATGCCAGTCAGTTGTATATATTTTTTTCACAAAACTGAAGTAAGTGAATTAAGTTACATGGTTTTGAACTAATGGGTGGAAGATCTCTCCTTCTATTTGTTCTTGGAGGGACAGGGGAGGAGGGAGAGAGAAAACTTTGCTTTGGCTGAATTTACTAAAATAGAAATATATAGGAGAGCTTTGAGAATTTGGGGTAGAATGGTAGGAGGACACTGCTAGCAAAAGAAAAGAAACAACAGTTTCTTAAGCTGATTGTACTCTCAATTCAGATAAAAATGAGAAAAAGACAGTACAAGGAGAAGAATGTTTTATATCATGTCCAGGAGAAAAAATATTAACTTATACGATCATCTGACATTTTCTTTTGAAATTACTTTAATCATCATGAGAGGGAAAACTGATCAGGAAAAGAAGTCAACAAAGAAAGACTAATAAAGTAGATACCTTTGCACACTTGGGTTTCAAAAATATGTTGTTATGTCTTGCTTCCACTTCATTCTATGGGAAAAAAAAGATTAAAAAAAAAGACAAAATAATTTTTAGAGCAAAATAGGGAGATGAAAATGAGGATGAAAAGGTGGATATTAGTGAAGAAAACGTAGTTGAAATATTTTGCTGATATATGATAGCTATCACCTACGACTACTAAGTAAAACCTCTCTCTCACATGTCACTTTAAACTCCTTAATAACTTGCTCGAGCAATACAGAATCACAGAATCAATGAGGCTAGAAGAGACCTCTTGACGTGTTCTAGTCCAACCAACCCCTGCTCAAGCAGGGTCAGCTACAGTATGTTGTGCTGGACTGTGTCCAGCTGGGTTTCGAGTATCCCCAAGAACGAAGACACCACAACCTCTCTGGGAAATCTGTGCCAGGGTCTGACCACCTGCCAGTGGTCAAAAAGAGAGTTCTCTTCTGTTCAGATGGAGTTTCATGTGTTTTACTTGTGTCCTGTTGGTGGGCGCTGCTAAGAAGAGTCTAGCTCTCTCTTCATTTCTTCCCATTAAGCATTTATACACATGGATTGGATCCTCCTGAGCCTTCTTTTTTGCAAGATGAAGAGTCACAGCTCTCTTTGCTTCTCCTCATGGGAAAGATGCTCCAGTCCCTTAATCATCTTTGTAGCCCTGAGTGGACTTTGCTCCAGTAAGTGCATGTCTGTCTTGTGCTGGGGAGCCCAGAACTATACTCAGCACTTCAGACGCTGGGTAGAGAAGACAGATCACCTCCCTGGACCTGCTGGCAACGCTCTGCCTAAAGCAGCCCAGGAGGGCTGTTGGCCTTCCTTATTGGGAGGGAGCATTGCTAGCTCATGGACAGCTTGTCGTCCACTAGAACCCTAGGTCCTTCTCTGCAGTGCAGCTTCACAGACTGTCAGCCCCATGACAGTAGTGCTGTGGAGTTCAGCTTCAAACTCAAAGAGAGAAGGGATCTCAGATACAGGAACGCGTACCACTTCTGTCTTGTAAAATGAAAATAATAGCAAGGTTTAAGGCTCAATGTCTAAGGAGAACATTGTTAGAAAACACTCATAAATTTCCATTGTATTTTATTTTCAACATTTTAATATGAAGCTCTTGTGCGTTGAACCAATTTTCATGTTTGTACTTTGCAAGATCATATTAATGCAAGGTTCCCTTGTCTCTGAGGGAAGGTGCTAAGTGAATACTGTTCACACAAAAAAGGCACCTGGGAAGCTGGGACAGAAATGCATTGACACAGTTCACAATTTACTAAAGTTACGTCTCTTCACCGACTTATTTTTATTCATGAAAATAGCGAGAACAAAGCTAACATTTCAAAATCAAATTTCATGACACTTTCAGACCTATTTTTCTAATCTTCTGGGGACATAAAAGCTGATGGAATTCCAGTCATTTGGCATCAAAAACTGTGGAAGAACTGAAAAGGAAATTTTTATTCTTACAAATCTAAAGATGAACTCTTACCTTTCTGCAAAATCTCCACTTGAACAGTACACATAGTCTCACCTTGGCAAGAATCCAAATCTCAGCTTTTTGCTTTCTTTCTCTGATGTGCCCTTGACTGTATTTATGATGTCAGACTGCTTCCTACAGTGAAAGATTAAGCTGATACTAAAGACCAACAACAGCTAAGGAAGGTTGAGCTGAAGAAAAAAAATCATACAGTTATGTTCCTACAGTGGTTTATGCTAAAAAAAATGCAGTAAAACAATAGTACTGTCATTGCATAACATTTACCTCATTGTCATAATTGATGTTATTTTCCTGTTCCTAGAATTTTATATTGAGCTAAGACAAACTGCAACTAAATATTTTTAAAGAAAAACAACAAAACCAAACCCACAAACCACTAAACAGGACAAATGTTTAGTCTGATTTAGCTCCTATCTTAATAAAAGGGGTTATTTTTATCATAAGTATTAATAAGTTGAACAGGAACTGAAAACGTTTTATTCCTTCAAATTTTAATCTTTTATCTCTTAGGGTACACATTTCATTCCACAATGGCATACAGCTGTGCCTGATTGAGACTAGTGAAATAAAAAATAAATAGTTGCAAATTCAGTATTTTATCTCCAGTGACCATGAGATGATTTAAAATTGAGTCAGTTCAGAGAAATATTTTATCCTCTCCATTAACACCACGCTTTCTCAAACTGAGAAGTCCCCAGCCCTCCTCCTGTTTCATACTCAGATACATATTGCTTTCCTCTTTGGCCATATGTGATCCCAGAAAGCCCTTTCACTTTAATCTGGGTGTTTCAGAATCAGAATCTATGTTTTACTGTGCCTGTCAAAACTACTTTACTGTTTGGCATTCAGTGCATGCACAAAAAACTTTCTCTAACAAAGGTGTCTCCAGTTCACAAAATTCAAGTAGACTGGCTGAATAACATCAGAAGAAAGAAAAAGTCTAGAGATCTGAGTCTGAAATTGGAACACGAAGAAAGATAAACAATTTGAGGTCCAAAAAGGCTGGAAGGAGCTACAAAAGCAATAGAAATTGTGAAGATGTTGGACTCATACATGCATTACAACAGCAATGATGATAAAAAGGTATTATGCTAGGGCACATTAAAATGCATGACGCACTGTTTCACTAGACCTGCTATAGACCTTCTGGATGGAAATAGCACCGGCATTTCCAGCTTCCTATCAACATACCTGGCTAAGATCAATGAAAGAGCTCCTAGGATAGCTTCCTGACTTCCAAATGGAAAAAAATCGCATCTGTTCTGACTGCCTTTATCCCTCAGAGAATGTTTTAATTTTTTACTTTGTAGTAAAAATTTCAGATTAAGAGTGATTAAGTAAGGCGTAAAAGACAGAACCGAAACAACTGGACCCTCCTGATGGATCCATTACACATCTCCCATCATGAAGAAGCTCTGTTTCTCAAGTCTCCACCTGTAAAATGGCTGATGCTTCCCTGCTTGAGTGGAGTGATGGTTTTGAAGAGTGGTGTTCTATAAAAAATAATTTGAGACTTTCTAGGTAAAGACATGAAAGCACAATGTACTTTTTGTTCCTAAACAAGGTGACTTTAGTAGGTGCTTTTCTCCCTTCGGTGCATTTTTCTTTTCTACATCCTGTCTTCTCGTTTTATACTCATAGCAAAACAAACTGGCAACTTTTGTGTTCTCCCAGCACAGCTTCAGATTGGACTGGGAATTTAAGGCATTTTGAGAAAAAAACTTTTATTTTTCTTTCTGGGTCAATAGACTAGAGCTGTTTTGCATTTAACAAGTATTATCACTTCACAATCTTCCCTATCAGACCCATCATCTGCCACTGCCTGATTGGTTGGCATTTCTTATCCATTTCCAGGTCAGATACCCAAGTGATCAAAATCTTTTTGCAGCAGACTAAACAATATTGTGGTTTCTTTTTAAAGATACACCTACCAACAGTCCTATTTGTCCACTTGTATAATGTGTGCAGTATTACTGCTTGTATGGAAAAAGAGACCTCTATTGAAATTAAATGACACAGTTCATAGAATGAATGACCTATTACATTAGTTAGATGCAGTGACTTTTGGTGCCAGGCATTAATAATCACTTTTTTGTACATCAGCTTGTGACAGCTGCAACTGAAGGTTTAAAGCCTCAGAGCTTTCTCACAGAGATTGTGCCCTAAGCAGAGCTGAGCTGTCGGGCTGACAGACAGGAATTGTATGCTTTTCAGGGGAAAAAATAAATAAAATCTCAAGCCTCTCTACTCAGTCTCCTGCTCTCTTTATCTAGTTTTCCCTTCTGCTTTTCTGAGGCTCTGTTGCTGCTACAATAGTTTGTAGAAATGGAAGGCCATTAGAGCCAGAGAGGACCAAAAACTTGCACCAAGAAAAATTATCACGTAATTCACAAAAACCTGGGTGAGATCAGTGACTCATTGCCACTGAAGAGACATTGAAGTTGCAAGCAGAATAATTTATGCGTATACACAGAAAAAATACATGTTGTAGAGATTCTTGTATTGCCTTTAAAGTATTGCATGATTTGGTGGGATTATCAAGTTTTTACTATAGAACTACCTTATAATCAAATAATGCATGTTATTCTCATATGATATCTTTTCTTTTTCTCATTTCATTTATTGTACTTACTACAAAAATAAAAGAAAAGAGAGCTGGTGTTCTGTTCTAACGGAGTTTGTGTTCAGGTCTGTTTTCATAAGACAGATAAAATTTCGATAAGACTAGTATCATGATTGTCAGTGTGTGGACTGTGTCCCACCAGTTCTCACTCACACTTACTGGCTTTTCTAATGCTACAAGCCCTTCACTGTGTGTTATCTTTCTAGGACACAATTTCTGAATTGGTTCCCTTATTGATTTTTGAACAAATTCAAATTCTCAAGAACCAGAGAAATCTTTCATTCTTCCCAGTATCACTCAAAAGCTTTGAGTAGGTGCTATTTCTGTGCAAGTACTGTGCACTTTTAATGTTTAACTATTAACATGCATAGAGTCTAAATCCACTTTTTTCACCTTTTTCATGACAAAAAAAAAAAAATTACAATATAATATATTTTAATTCAAGCTAGATGGGAATATTTTTTTATAAAATATCTGGATTTGATTGTTGTTGTATAATGTCAGAAATATAAATGTTTATTAAGAAAATGTTTAGTTTGGGATTTCTCCTTCAATAATGACTATGTTTCTAGTAAAGAGTTGTAACTGTGTAGCAAACTTAGAATGTAATTCATACACATAAAGTCAGAGCATAAATATCGAAGAAGAATATCATGTCAGCTCAGTCTTCTTAACTGATGTAGTTCTATGTAAAAAAGTACCAAGCAATGTTCATCATAACCAACACAGAGAGAAAGGTATTAATGGAGGACCCATTTCATGTATCTTCCTTTGACAGGAAAGCAGACTAATGAAGCTATATTTTGTAAATTTCATGTGAATGTACCAGTCCCTGGACTGTCATTTATTCTTTGTTTTGATTTTTTCCTTCTTTATTTTTTTTAATTTTGTGGATAAAGTATTTCTTGCGACCTCCATTTTCTCTGAAACAAGCAACTTGCTCATGAGGCACAGAGAATCACATGTTATATTTACTTTAATGAGGAATAAAGCAGTAAAACCACCTCAATTTTGTAAAGATAGCAGAAAATAACTCATCAAGAAGGCATGACTTATTCAGTAACCTTGGTATGTAAGTTAAGAGTAAAATGCATAGAAGGCTTCAGAAAATATAACAGAATGGTACTGGAGCTAAGTAATTTCAACGTAACTAAAGGGAAAATAACATTTCTTTCAAATGGGCTTAGCAGAAAGAATGAAGGAAAACATTCAGGGGACGTTCAATTATTTGAATTGTTGATAATTGCGGTTTCCATGCTGCCCCTTTCAAGGGAAATTATCTTTACCTACATTTCTCCAGTTGCCAGTCTCTTCTAATTTCCTTTCTCTGTCCTCCCATAAAAAATAAGCTGTTCAGCTGAAAAAAAGAAAGAACACTTATATGTTGAAGAAATGTATCCAAACATGCATGTGTGAACACCTAAACAGTGCAGTTTTTTCCTTTCAGAATGGCCCTTTTTTCCCTTTCCCATTCATCTTACAAGTTTTGTTTGAAAACGTAGATAAGCAAACTGAATGCCCAGTGTAACCTGCAAAAGCAGTAATTAAGCATACTGTAAAATAAATGTTCTGAATTTGATTTGCTGACCTGAGAACAAAAGTAGTAAACATCTTAACAGACTTTAAGACTCGTACTTTCTTCTTCCATGACTGCATTAAAGTCAGCCGTTCAGATAAAATAAACACAGTAGCCCTAGTGAGGTTGATGGATTTACAGCCATGAAGGAGATAGTTCATTATATTAAGCCAGCAGTCAGTTTTGACAAGAAAAAGTATTTAACCTTTTCACGTATAGCCTTCCAATTAGCTTTAGCGTGAGACATAGCAGACCCTTGTATATTTTCCCTTGTCCAAAGAGCTACGTGGCCAAGCATGAACTGTAAAGGTCTTGAAACAAAATTTGAGAGCAATTAAGATACAGTATACCCCCTTGTGGATAGTAAGAATGTATTTTTATCTTCAGAGTTTGCATTACCACAGCTTTGTAGAACATCACTGTGCAATAGATGGTGGGGGTTTTTGTTGTTCTGTAAGACTTTAAATGGCAGACAGACTTTTTGCTTGTTAGATACTTTCTTCTGAAGCCAGTCCATATTTGTAACACATTTGATTCAAATTACAACAGAAGGGCATGCACACTTCATCTAGGAGACACCTCTTCAAACAAGACTTGTGCCAGTAGAATCGTAGAATCATAGAATCATAGAATATTGTATGAGCCTCCCCACCCTCCAGTAAGTCAGTGTCTGCATAGCAGAGGACCCACAGGGTTCCCCAGCTGGAAAAGGTCTACCTCTTCTCAGCTACCCACTACACAAGGTCTTTGGGACTGGTCATACTTTTCTTTATCTCAGTTTGTGCTTTATTTTCAAAGAAATCTGGGCATGCAAGGTCTGCATGTAGTCACTCTGGTCTGAGGAAGGGTATCTGAGTCCAAGCAGGAGGCACAAGGCTTAGGGCCTTTGTGGAAATGAATGGCAGATTATAACACGTACCTAAGTTCAGGTCTGTGCTAAATACACTGTTATGTTTCAATTAATTATCCTATTTCTTATTCCCAATTCATATGCCCACTAACTGAAAGTTCATTATCATTTCATATTTGGAAATATTCATGAAGAAGATTAGAGCCAGGTATGCATAGGGCTCCCAGTGTCATGTGTTACAGGTTCATTTTTCAACACAAATGCATCCAGTACCTTAAAATAACAAATAAAAAGTTATTTTATTACATCAGCATGTTAGTATAATTTATATGAACACTATATAATTCAAAAAAAAGATTAAAAATATTTATTTGGGCTGCACTGTACCTGCTGTACTGTAAACAGCTGACTGCCATAGATTAGATTATCATAGATATTGAACTGCATTTTATTCTTTATGTGTACAGTTACTCTGCCAGTCACTACTTACTCTGTTTACAATGGGAAAAATGATGATCAACTCTAAATTCCCAAAATTCTTGATTAAAACACATATTACAGACTCATACCATTCTGTACACATATAGTGACAGGAACAATTTTTTTGGCAAAACTCAGTATTTCACAGAAAGCAGTCCTGAACTCCTGAATGCAGCCTGTTCTATGTATTAAAGAAATGTTACACTCACTACAATGTGAGCATACTGAAAAGTAAACACTGCTGCCATTGTCTTTACAATTTTGCTCCATATGTGGTTTTTTCTTCTTAGCATTCTGTGAAAAGCACTTTGTATCCTGATTAATAATAAACTATAGCAAGTTAGATAGAACATATGGGGGTTGGGGTTTGGCTATAATATTTCCTGGAAATTTTTGAATTTTTTTGTTTGTTTGTTTTAGGTAAGGCAGGAATCTCACTGCATCTTCCCATTTATGAACGAGGCTGTGATTTATGTCTCCAATCAGGAAAGTATTTAAGCCTGTGTGCAACTTCAAGCACGCATATGGAACACACTGTTATTGTATTTCAATTCACATTCACTTAAAACGAGCTTGTTTGTACGCTTTAAGGCATGTCTTCCTTTGCCAGAGTCTGCACTCACACAAACTGGGACCTGACCCTTTTCTTCCTTATTGGCGGAGTCCCACCCACATCATAGATATACTGTGTTCCTCAGATTTTTCTCTATAACTCAATGATACGTGCCAAGGCCCTGTATAATGCATGGGAAAAGTTAGGAGCTTCAGAGATACCAGAGAAAACCTCTACGCAGCAATCAGGGAAGCAGCACAGGGAGAAGTCAGCAATAGAAAGTGCAGGAGGTGCAATCCAGCCCTCACCATGGCTAGCAAATTTTCTGCCCAGCACGCTGCTCTCCTGCGGTCCCTCCACCCAGCAGACAAGGGCTTTGGCTACCCCATGCCCAGGGCCCAGATTCAGGGTGCTGCTCAGGTCTCAGATGGCTGCCTTGTGCAGAATGCTGAGTCTGAACCTTCTTGAGGTGTGGAGAAGGTGTAACAACCCCTCCGCTTTTGAGATATACTGTCCCATCACTTAGCTACAACGTTTCCAGGGCGCACAGCCCTACTGGGCCAAGGCACATTTTCTTTAAAAATCGGCTTCTCCTCTGCAAGAGGGATGTGTTCAAGTTAGACTAGCTTTTTGGTTTGTCATTTTCCACTTGTCCACATCTGTGCAGTAGATAAATCAGTTGTATTCAAGTAACCAGCTTTATCATTAGTGGGCTCAGGCAAGACCAGGTGTTTCATTGTTGAAGCCAGGGAAAAAGTAGGATCCCTGGAGGTGAAACTATTAACACGTAAGGAGCTTCACTTTTCAATGAGCAAGCATTTTCAGGATAGCCTGGGCAACTCTGGGGATGCAGGTCTCCCTGAAGAGTTTTTCAATACTGATTTGGGGCACATACGCTTAAAATCAGCTTCAATATTTTATGAAATAAGCACAGATAACAGACTAAGATAATTGCAAAACAATTACATGGTTATTAATTTTTTTAGGAGCCCCTTCAGACATACATCTACCTCATCCAGCTGCGGAGATAGCAAGCTGTTTGAAGCCTCTAAAGATTCTCCATGCAGAAGAAGAGGTTGGCAAGCAGTTGAGCAATACACTGTTTACAGACATGTGCTGGTAATGTGATTTCACAGCATGTGCAGCAACCATGCAAATGAAGGGTTAAGGTAAGGCTAAAGAGTGTTCTGGATTTCTTTTTTTTTCTTCCTTAACCATTCAATACTTTCTTGATTGTACATTAATCTTTCTTTCTTACTGTCTGTTATCATAATCAACAAACAAAAGTGCAAAGATTTGTTCATGCTTCTCACAGAAAATGTTAGTATCCTATTCCAAAATTTTATTTATAGTATATGCTTTTCTTTTGCTGTATCTAGAGGCTAACTCTACTGGTATCCTACAAAAAGAACACGTCAAAATTGGGAAACTCTCAACTGAGAGCTGAGCTTTGCAGCATATATTAATGCATCTCACTGTAAAGAATCATTCAGGTTTTACTGTGCCAGCCAGCAGAAAGTCAGCAATCCTGTCATGGCAATTTTCAGCTATTCATCAACACGGTAATGCACACCCACACTTGGCATGGAAAATGTGGTGTGAAAAAACAGCAGATGATGGATTATGATGATGGTAAATAACAATGATAATGGCTATTGATTTTTTTTGGAGGGACCCTTCACTGCATATTGTATGTGTAAACAGTGACACAAACAGCTGGTGTTACTAGATATGGTGAATCCGCATAAGGAAACTGGACATTTGCAAATCTTTCCATTCATGGAGGTCAGAAAAGTCAACTCTATTTCTCATATGAATAGAGATTAATATATCCTGTATTGCTTTTCTTTGGTCTTTTTTTTTAATTATTATTATTAGAAACTGTATTCGTGCTGTGAAATCATATTTAGTAAAAAACTGCCAGACG
Organism: Larus michahellis; assembly: GCF_964199755.1. Classification (NCBI taxonomy): domain Eukaryota; kingdom Metazoa; phylum Chordata; class Aves; order Charadriiformes; family Laridae; genus Larus; species Larus michahellis. The sequence goes on from NC_133930.1 coordinate 69,519,808, forward strand.
TGATAATTTCAGTCATCAGACTGCTGTAACCATGATTTAGATATTTAACAGTGAGAGGCTAGGTGAGTTTGTTCCTATTTCCTAGCGATGAAAAGGGAAGAAAGTTCTACCTAGGTTGTGGGAAGGCAGGCGTTTGGTAAGAAATAACTGACCTTTCTAGCCAGTTCAGGTCCCTTTAGTTTTAAAAACTGGCATGCAGCATGTATCTAATGTGCCCCAAATGTGCAGCCAATAACATATATAATCTGATATATAGTAATAGTACCTAAAGCAGCATTCAAAGCCAACATATGCTTGGCTAACATGTGCTCCAGATGAAATAAAAATGACTGCTGTTAAATGTGAGAAATTAAAATGAACACCAGTTTTCTTGGTTAATTCCCAGACTTTCCAAGCTGTAACTTTAATGGTGTGTCCTATCTGACTTCAGAGGGATTGCTTAAAATGAAGGTTGTGAGTAAAAGTTTAGAGTATTAGAGCTTCAGTAATAATGTAGGATATGGAAAGTATCTTTTATGTTAATTCATTTGCATTATGTTTACTGATACTTCATATCCTGAGCAACAGCAGTCATTTCCATCCTACCCGTAAATTATAGGTCTAGATGCTCACCACAGCGTGTAGTCTCTTTTTCAATGCACTGAGGTTTAATGCTGAGTTGGGGCAATATTCTTCCTCCACTTCTTGCACTTGCACAGAATCTGAAGAGAGGTAGGAAGGGGTTTCAGGCTCTGAAAAGCCTCCAGTCTCATTAAGTGATGGAAGGGAGGTTCCACCATTAACGAGACACACTGAAAATGTGCTCAGCACAGGGGGGCAAAAATCGAGTCCACCCCAGCAATCAAAGGCAAAAGATGTGTAGCCACCCAAACTGCTGTCAGCCCCTGAACCTTTGAAAATGTTGGCCTCAGTGGAATACAGCCAGACTTCCCATGTTAGATGGAAAGCAAATATGTTGAAACAAATGCAGCATTTCCCCACCTCCATGGGAGAACAAAGATATTTGACTACAGCTCTGCTGGTGGCTGATTGCTTATATATTTTTATGGATCTTTCAAAGTGGCTGGAATCTTTGATGTATGATCATTTCCTTTGAACTCTAGGAAAACTGCAAGCTTGTTTGTATTGCTGATTTCCATCTACTACTTCTGTTGCATTTCCTCACACTGTACGTGGGGGAGGAGAGAACTTTCTTTATAAGACAGAAACTCCTATTCTTTGAAAACGGGTACAGACCTTCGTTTAAATTATTTCTTTATGTTGGCTATAATAACAAGATGATTTTATTTTACTGAACTACCACTTTATGTTTTCTGATATAAGGAAATAATGGCTTGCTAAAAGGTAACTCTGACTATATATTCCTGAGGGCTAGCTGAAATCTTGACAAATTTTTCTATGTATCACAGAAGACAAAAACAAGCCAGAAAGGAGAAAGCAGAGGCTAAGCACTGCCTTGTTTCAGACTGGCTTTTAGCTGTCAGCTGGTAGGAGAATTGCAATGGGAAAGAGTAAGAAAGAAAGAAAGAGAAGTAAAGAAATAAAAAAATCAAAGCCGCAAATAATAATCACCCAGCTTCCTGTCAAAGCCTGCAGACTTCCAATCTGAGAAATATGTAGGGCTAAGAAACTGAGATTGTCCCCTCCCATTGAATTAGTTTGTCATATCACAAGATACAAAGCAGCTGTTTTGTAAGAAAGTGGTCTTTTACCATAACCCGAACAAAGCATAAAGTGTGCATGAAAAGACACATATGCGAGAATTTGATGTGGATAGATAAAGTTTTTGAGTAAATTGTCTCTAGACCTGATACAGGACATCACTTACTATTCTGTGTGTAGTCCCATTAAACCAAAAGGGTCCTATCTGAGTTAAATGTAGGTTTAATGATTTGCAGGTGGTGATTATATTTTCAAAAGTATAAAGAATTTTGAAAAGTCTCACTAAGTCATGGGAACTAATGAAGGTTTTTGCGTTTTTGAAAGCCAGCTGTTCACTAAGTATCCACATTTTGGCTCCTCATTTTAAAAATGACCTTTCAAACATTCCATTCAGCATGTGTAGTGAGATATGGTTGAACTCGATGATCTCAAAGGTCCTTTCCAACCATGAAGATTCTATGATTCTGTGATTCTGTATTTTATATGCCATATAACACCACGTTTTTACTAAACATGGACTGAGGTATACCATAGTGGATATCTCCCTTTTCTGAAAACTTTCACCATCAACAAGGGAATCTCAGGTCAGATGACAGAGATAAAAAGCTATTTTGCCTATGGACCTTAATTATTATATTGCTTTTGTGAAAAATCTGTAGCATTCCCATGTTTTTAAGCCTATGGACCTTGATTATAATATGGTTTTCATGAAATATCTGTAGCATTCCCATGTTTTTAAGCAAAGACTGACAATTTGTAGCTGGTTTTCTCTGGGGAAGAAAAAAAAAGCAAGCTAAATGTCAGATGAGTTGCAAGGCTTTGCAAGTAACAAACCTCAAATTGCCAGTGCTTAGCAGAGGTTTGTTAGAGGTTGGCAGCTAAGTTTGCCAGAGATTCCTGCTGCAGCAAAGCTCTGACGGAGTAGGGCACCGGGGGCTTAGCAAGACAACCTTGCAATTCTTCCAACTGGCAGCCAAGACAGATTAATTGTAAGCAGGAAAAAAAAAATAAATCTTCACAGTCCTCCTTCCTAACAAGTGGGAGAGCGAAGTGGGAAACCACAAATCGGAGCAGACAAAGCAAGCCCAACAACTGGGAACAACATGAAAGCAGACTGAGGAAGAAACACAGGAGACCTGGGAGGAGGTGTTGCAGAAGGCAAGGGCAGTGCAAGGGTAACCAGCTATGAGGAGCCAGGGCAGAATTTGTGCTATAATAAAGGTTTCTTTCTACCTTCAAAGCTTCGGGTAATGTCCCAAAATCCACAAATTTCTTTATTCCTCAACTGGACTCAAGTAGGTATAGAAAATGTGTATCAGGCCTCCTGGGATCTAGATCGCACTTGCTGCCAGTACTGGTGCTAGTGCAAATAGGAGATGATTGTGATTTGCATCTGATCTAAAGAATTTCAGTCTGCTGACATAGGAGTCAATTTTTTTCTTCGTGATAGAACTCTTTTTTTCTAATTTGTATTTCTTTCTAATCTAAGACTGCCTTTAGAAACACAAAAAAGACATATGATTGTGCAATTAAAGGCTATACAAAAGAATGCATACAAAAATGGGAAATGAAGATTGCATGTGAATAATCTTAACTGTGAGAGTGTTTAACTTTTAATGTCTTTACTTTGCAGCTTTAATATTTTTAGCACTGTTTTTGTGTGTCCTGGCATATGTGTATTTGTAATCAGAAAAATTTATACAACTGCTTTGTAACTGCTACACAAACACTTTTCCCATCTTTACCCACAGAATCAGGTGACTGGGAATGTCTACTTTCCTGAATATGCCTTGGGGAAATACACACAATGAATGAACAGATTTTGTTTTCTCAGTTAAATCATTCATAAAATTAAAAGCAGAGTACCGTGTTTTGCTTTCATGTGTTTCAGTAGTTTCACATGGCTTTAAGTTCGAACACTTCTTTTTTTTTTCTTCTTTCTTTCTTTCTTTTTTTTTGTTATTTTTACCAATCTGCCTGCTGCTAATTCTCAGCTTGTGGCAGAGGAACTGAGACATGAACATATGCTCTGGAAGAGAGGCTCTTTCACTTTTGGATTTCAGAGAGTTTTGTCGCTCCTTGAGCCCAATAACCTCACAAATTAATTCCTTTTGCTTGCAGTGACATCTGTTGGTGAGGGCAGAGCTGATTAACAGCGGGGCTGGCTTCGTTGATGGCATAGCCCACAAGCTGTTTTTAAATGTAGCAGATGTTTCTTCTCTCTTCCCACCATCTTATTTCCAAAAGAGTGGAAACGATTTTGGAGAATTGATATAAACCTTGTTCACGCAGATAAATTAAACTCCTAAACCTGGATATATGCCATTGCCGCTAACTAAAGTGCCTAAATGACCACTGGGACAGGGTTATTAATCACTAAGAAGACCATAAACACAAGAACAATTCCTCTTTACATAACCCAAAAAAGCAAAAAGTAGATTGGTATAATGCAAATTTGTTTCTTACAAGAAAATATTATTCCTCAGTTAATATGTGCGCACAGAATAATTGTCCCTTACTGTCTTGTAGATCTCTGCACTGAGACAAAGGAAAAGAGTATGAAAAGAGATGCTTCTTCAACATTTGAACTATAAGCTCTATTAAACCAAATAAAACAGTAGCATTCTTAATATTCTCAATATTCTTCTTTTATTGTTTTCTTACATAAAATTTTCTCATGTGATCTTTTGTTACTGCACTAAAAATCAGCTGATTTTAACATTAAAAAAAGTCACCACCCTACACAAGTATATACATAAAGTTTTAGATAAGAATTTTCAGTTTCAAAACCTCAGGTAACTTTTTGTTATATGTATTTAATGGTATGACAGAAAACAACCAGTCTTTACTTTGAATCAAAACTGAAACATAAATTTATGTTACTCTTGGGCCACATTGACATCATCTTTTTCCACTTCTGGAAAGAAGTATTTGTTCCTTTTTTTTGTACTCCTCTTTACAATTTTTATTATGGAAACATTTTGGCAAGAAATATATTACTATCTTTTCAAGAATGAATTTGAGGCAGCTTTTGAAAGGAAAAAAAGTGTCTAGGACAGTTCCTTAGTTTCACTTGCTTACACTAAGAAGAATGCCACAATTTGAGTAAACTGGAAAGTGTGTCAATTCACCTACTTTTGTTTTTGCATGGGAGTTCATGTTTTATTCTATTTTATTTTTGTTTTCAAAAGAACCACATAGGGTGTAGTGGGATTTGAGAGAACACTCTGGAAAAGTGCCTCATTGTTGGACAGTTACAGATTGGCAACACTATTTTCATAAACTTCAAAACATGTAAAAGCAGATTGATAAATGCTTTACAAGTCTATTTTAACTTAGTACACTGTGTGAAACAGACTATGTCTAAGAGTAAAGTAAGAGTTGACTTCTATGCTGTGTTATTCAGCTCCAGCAGCGAGATTTCATTACATATGTGGGGGTTTTTTCTTTATGTGATTTTATTGTTTCCCTTAAAATTTTAATGAGAAGCAATTTCTTATTTCCGCGATTACAAATTAAGTTGGACAAGATGTACAGCTATGGCAGGCTCACATAGAGTCATGTTGTGTAGCAGGATGAGCTCTCTGAAGCTGTGTTTAATAGTCCCTATCTGTTATTAGCTTTCAGCTCACATGGTAAAGGTGCAGCTTCTAAACACTAGCCAAGCATCTCTGATGGCCCACAGCATAAAACATTAAAAAAAAAGGGAGAGGAGTGGAGCTGGAGGGGGTGAGGAGTCAACGTCAGCTTAACAATTCCCACAGTCTCAGGCCCATGACACTGAGCATGGTAGATTCATTGCATCTTAACTCCAGTGCACAAATCAGAGGGGCTGCACATGGGAAGAATGTATATGTTCTTTTTACCATGTGCGTGTGGCAAACCACGTCGCTCAAGAAATACAGCCAGACCACTCAAAAGCAGTGGAGGTTTTTGTAAGACTCCTCCATTGTTAAACTCTGCTACAAATGATTGACATACGCTTTAATCAAAAGTCAAGAGCAGGGAGGCTGTAAGAATCCATTCACTATTTCAAACGGGTGCATGAAAAACAGGTAACACTGACAGTACAGCAATCTTATTCTTTAATTTGCTATAGAGAAATTCACACCCCCACTAAAAAAATCAAAACAAAAAACAAAACCAAAAAACACCCCCCCCGCCAAAACCATAAAAAACAAACAAACTAAAAACCTAATCCACAAATCTGAAAAAATATTCAGCTGTTCTCGTAGAAGATTTTCCCTTGAACAAATAACGTTGATGAATGCTACAGCGTTGTCTGATTTAAGTCTCAGTCCACTGGCAGTTATTTGAGCTATGATCTAATACAATTGATTTAAGTGCATCAGCTATAATCATAGTGGGTGACTTCAGGTTACTAATGAAATCAAAGCCCAAAGTTCCCTTCCAGCATGGATCTCCTTAAGACATTGCAGAACTATTGAAGATAAAAGCTGACAAAATATGAAAACGTGGTACCAAGAGAAGGCAGTGTTCTATATGTCCTATGGGATCATCTCTATAAAGTAAGCTGAGTCATTGACAATGACTTTGTCTATCCCTCCTGAATTTAACAGTTAAAATACCTAACAGATGGCCAAATGTACCAATAAGAGCTGATCCGTTTTCTGGGAGGATGTTCATATCAATCCAAAGGTCTCTAAGTGCCTACTGAAACGGGGTATTGACATTCATTTTTCTAAGCAGCCATAGTTATGAGGGGAAAAAAAAAAAGAAAAAAAACACCAACTACTAAAGTCACATAAGTATGTCAATAAAACAAAATTAAAATGACAGAAAGCTTGATAACAGGTTCACCATTGAGATATATCATAGAAAATATCTTCATTCATAATATTGTTCAGCACAAATTCTCATCTGGATACTTGAAAGTTCTGTTGATTTTTCCAGTATGATGCTGTTCACAAGAAGGCAGATGTCAGGAGATTTTATGGAATTGCTTTTTAGCCATTTAGCCATTGCTTTTTTTTTTTTTGGCATGGAACTTATTTTAAATGGCACTAAAGTTAGACCCCTGGATTTGGTAACTTAATTTACTTTCCCACAAGGAGAAACTGTACCTCTTTCTAAATAACTTGAAAACCTCTATTCAAATTTTAATATCATAAATTAAGGCCAAAATTTTAAAACTACTTTGAAGTCATATATATGGGCATTATGTGGAATTTTCTAGTGTGCTTAAGGAGGATAGGCCCCTAAGAGGAATCTCAAGGCTCGTATCTCTCCCTGTGCTCTTGTTGCAGGGACTGTTGTCATGGTTTTGCAGCTACTTGCTGTAAAAAACTAGGGGATGGTTTGCATGGAATTTCATTGTGCCTGTTCCAAGGCTCTGAACCTTCTCCCTGGAAAAACAGAGTATTGTGTGTTTTTTCAGAGTGAATGTTTGAAAAAAGTTCAGGTATGGTGAAACAGCGAAAAGGTACATGACTGGCCATGTAGCTTAATAGTGTGTTTAACACATCTGAGATTTATCCCATTCGGTTTTATTGTGGTCACTGTGCCTGGCGTGGGTATCCTTCCAACACAAGGAAAAATCAGAACAAAGCGATGGGACTGAAAAGGCGACACAAAGGAATATTGCTGCTGTTTTCTAAGCATTGGGAAGTCCTGGACATTAGGAAAAAAATTCTTCACAGAAAGAGTGGTCAGGCACTGGAATAGGCTGCCCAGGGAGGTGGTGGAGTCACCATCCCTGGATGTGTTTAAGACTCGTTTAGATGTGGTGTTAAGGGATATGGTGTAAGGGAGAACTTTGTAGAGTGGAGTTGATGGTTGGACTCGATGATCCCAAGGGTCTTTTCCAACCTAAATGATTCTATGATTCTATGACTTGTAATTGCATGACTCCAATACCTTCCTCAGTTACCCAATACGTAATCTGCAGCTGAGTGAAATATGGGTTCAAAACCCTTTTTGTCCTGCGGGAACACATACCCCTTTGCTGAGCCCTGAGGCTCCAGGTTAGCTGCCAGCAGTGCAGCAGGAGGGGCAGCATCCCAAACACTCTGCCCAAGCTGTGGGTCCTCTCTGCAGATGGAGAGACCCCTCAGCACGTCTCTGGGCCTGGGGAGACCCAGGGGGACCCATTCTCCTCTGCTAGGTTCAGGGTGCTCACCCAGACCTACCCAGGTTCCTGTGCAAGCCCAGGCAATATTTCTGTGCTGGTCTGTTTGGCTGGTGACACTGGCTTCTGCTTTAACAGTTGAAATGTGCAGAATTCCTCCAAGGTGGGTGTGAGGCAGCCTCTGATTCCTGCTTTGCTTTGCACTCAGTCATCACAATGTTATTTTTTCATGAGCTGGGTGTCTGAGGCTCCTTCCAAACACAACTGGATAAGATCAAAGGCTGAAAAATGAACCCAGAATAATTGACAGAAATTGTCAGCAATTTTGTCTAAAGAACTGCCACCACCGGCAGGCTCAGATTTGTGTGAGTCTTTTTGAGCCATACTGTTACCAACTGCTTAGATTTGAAATTTTTCTGTATTTTTTTACAATTTCTCTTTTTCAGATCCTTTTTGCACTGGTGTTTAGTTCCCCGCATGCAAAGAAAAAAAGAGCAAATCAGAAATCTTTGTTTACTGATTCCCTTCCTTTATCAGCAAAAAATATAAGCATTCCTCTTTTACGAAGCCTTTGGCATTTTCGAGATGTTTTCAAATTAGTCTTTCAACTCTGTCATCCATTCTAGGTAAGATTTGATTCTAGGTAAGATGTGAATTACTTCCAAAATGCAAATTAAAAATCTCAAATTTCATAGATAAGTATTATCTTTATAAATATAAAAATTACTTTGCATATTACATACCAGAAAGGGAGAAGGATGCTACCCGTCAAGTAACAGATATGTTAACTAAGAGATGGGTTTGTGCGTATCTAGGCGTCTCCTCCCCACAGGTCATACTGACACTAGAACAGACAAGGAGGTGTGAATAGGCCACAACTATATTTTTTTAGCCTGATAAGATGATACAGACAGAGATATTTCTATTGGCTAAATGTCACCACTTACTATATGGGAATCAAAGGAAGGGAGAACTCCACATGGACTCATAGGCTATGGTGTTGTGCACTTCTGATGTACGAGTTTAGAGAATGGTGTTTTTCAAGGTTTCTGAAGTAGTCAAATTTAATTTTCAAACCTAACTTTATAGTTTCTCTGTTAAATTACATTACTAATAATTCAGTACCTGTATTATGCTTTTTTCAAAGATCCATTATTAAATATAACCTACACAATTTTATTTTTCTCATAATTTAAGTGGATAAAGTCAACAATATATTGGGAATAGTTTCAACTTTAAAATATGCAGTATAATTATGCATGCAATTACACAAAAGAGTTAAGGAAATACAAGAAAAGTAATAACAACTGTGCCTAGACTTCAACAAGTCAGTCCCATCTATCCACCCTCAGACAGGGCTGAGAACTTCTGTAGTCACCAGAATAAACTAGCGTCAAAAGAGGTTAAAAAGCATGACCTTTTTTCCTTGAGCTATGTATATTCTCCTTTTAGAAGTGTGACTAATAATTATAATATCCTTAATTTTATGCATATTTATGAAAACAAATGTATACTTAACTTAAACCGTGGTACTAAATTCCACTAGGGCCCATAGGATGTGAGCGGGTGTTTAATTTTCTTAATTAATATTCCTCATTTAAGTCATTTGACTCTTAGCCATATGACCATTTATGAGCGAGGAGACAGAGAAAGAAAAAGAAAAGCCAGTTCCAAAAAAGTTCCCCAGACCAGCAACTTTTTGGTAGTTTCAATTTACCCGGCTTAAATCTCTTGAAGCCAGAAACTTGAACCCAGATTGCCTACAAAAATGGAACAACACTGTCTCTAAGAAAGCATTAGTTTTGTCATGTACGCTTCTTCTTCAGGTTGATAGGAAGTGCTATCTTGTACCTGATTAAGTTATATTTAAAGCTATTTATTTTGATTACATATGCACTAGCAACAAGTTTTCAATACATGAGTACATTTGTGATGAAAACAGAAAGTATTGAAAAATTGTTGTAATTAAACAGATGAACTCAGCAAGTAAAGAAGTACTGAGGAAATAAAAAGGAGGCTACCATATTTTGGGCTGGCTTGTACAGCTGAGGCAATTCTAGTTCCCAGAAAAATTCAAGGCTATGAGGACATGAAGTCAACATAACTGCTTTCCCCTGAACTCTCTACATAGAGGTGCTAATATTCTCGCCTCCAGGATTTCTCGTTTTCTAGTCAGGAAATGTTATAGAAAAAAATGTACAGTAACTCTATTGAAATCTCACCAAAAAGTCAAAAAGTGTATTTATCTCTGGAATTTCACAAGAACAAACTTTCTCAGAAAAAAAGTTGCCACAGTCCAATGAACACACCCACTGTTTATACAGGTGGGCTCCTGCTGCCTTTGGCAGAAAGAGGAAGGACTCTCTCTCACACCAGTTCTGATGACTTCTGTTTCTTTTCAGTAGCTCAGGTTTAATGGCGGAGGAAGCTTGAGGATGGGGTCGGGAACCTTTTGGTTGTCAATCACTGAGAGAGAAATAAAATAGACAATGTCTCAGCAATTTAGATATTCAGTAAATTGCTTGCTCATTCCACATGGATTGAGTTCTCCAATCATATTTGCTGCTGTATAGGATTCTAATGCTGGTCTGCAGGGCTAATGGACAATGGCATGATAACATACGTCTCAACTTTTGTTTTGCTGTTTTTGATGGTTTTGAACATTCTACCCTGTCAGATGGCCAGATCTCATTAAGTCAAGGTTTGTTTGCAGTCATGCTGAGGGGGAACTGCAAAACTGCGAATTTCCTCAGTAACGTAGGGACAGTTTTACCCTGAAGTGTAATAATCTTTTAATTTCATAAGTGTTTGATTCTTAGCTAGAATTTTAATTTCACATAAATCCATTTGTTACCTCAGGATTAAAGCACCTAGTTCTACAAATCTTTTCCTCTCTCTCTGTCTCTGTCCGTCTCCTCCCTAACAATTCCCACTTTAAATTTTAGCTGAAGACAGTAGCTCGGAGGACAAGAACAACAAGTGCCATCAGAGGAATGAGAAAGTTGCATCAAATCTCCGTTACAGTGAACAGTTCTTTGCTGTTTAATCCTAGGTCTTCTACTACATCTGCACAAAGCAGAGTATACTTACAGAGTTTTTTAGAAATACCTGACCTTGTTCCATTTTATCAGAGTTCACATTGCTCATTTCCAGGACACATTACCCTTTGTAATGCTCTCAGAAGTTTCACAATGTATGACATTTTCTGGCAATCGAAACTCGGATCAGGCAAACTTTTCTCCTCAGTTTCCATTTCTTTAGGGTTGGATTCTACTTGCTTTTTGTTTCTTTGTTTTTCTAGACAGTGTTTCTGGGAAGACAGGAGTTTCTTAAACCTGACAAGACATTTAGTCTGAGCAATTTGCTCAGAAAAGGCAGAACAGAGCAAAGCTCCAGTAGCTAATGTCACAGGCAAGGTTTTTGATGATACTGAACTGGAAGTCTCATTAAATAATAAAGGACAATGTAAAATGTAATCAGATTCAGAATGACTGGAGTCATTTAGGTACCTGCCTAATAGAGTGCAAATGGAGTTCACTGCAGATTCAAATACATTAGTAAATGCTAGAGTAAAGGACCACAAAACATGAAATAAATAGCAACGCAAGGTAATAAACCAACAAGGAAATAGATTTCAAGGAAAGTGTATGAAAAAGCTGTACTAAAAATATCAGACTGTCAGCTTCAATAAAGAAAACAGCCAGCAATATTTCTTGGAAAATATTCAAAAGAAAAGGTCTAACATAAAATAAATGCTACAAAGAGAGGTATACAGTGCTTATCAACAAGAATGCAGTTATCTGTCATATCATCATGCCTCCTTCGATTCGTGTTATAACAAAAGATTGAGAAAGCAGAATTTATTCTTGCTGGGGAAGAGGATTTTATAAGGTCTTAATTTCAAGCTTTTGAAATTGTAAAAGAATTGATAATATTGATCCCCATTGTACTTAGCAGTTATGCGTCTGCCTTGGAGAAGTATGCAATCTGAGTAATAGTAAATCACTAAAATTTATCATAGGCCTCAAACTGCTTTTTATTCAAAAATTAATTCTGAAAAAGAGAAGGTTTGACACATGCTTGACCAATTTGATAGTGTTCCATGATGGCATGACTGGCTGGGTAGATGAAGGGAGATCAGTGGACGTTGTCTACCTCAACTTCAGGTAGACTACCTTGACTTCAGGTAGTGGGTGGCTGGAACAGGCTGCCCAGAGAGGCTGTGGATTCTCCTTGCCTGGAGGCATTCAAAACCCACCTGGATGAATTCCTGTCCAACCCTGCTCTAGGTGAACCTGCTCTGGCAGCAGGGTTGAACTACATGATCTCCTAAGGTGCCTTCCGACCCCAACCATTCTGTGATTTTGTGATTCTGTGATTATGTTTAAACAGACTTTTTTCTAGATTAGGTCTTCTCTCTGCTGTTTTCTGGGCTTTTAATTGAACATGTACATTTTTGTCCTCTCATTAGTGCTATATACCCTGTGTCATTTTTGTCACTTTACATGAATGAATATCATTGTTTCTGGTTCTCACTTTCACCTTGAAGTGGAATATCTGAAAATAAACTCACATGGTGCCCTATGGTAAAGAGAAAGCAGGATCTTAGAGGTGCTTACCATTTATTTTTCAGGTATGACAGGAAACTGGATATCCAGAGGGGTGGGCTAGTAGTTAGAATCACTTGTGCCAGTGCAAATTTTCCAAATTTTCACACTAAAAATTTGCACCGGCTTTGCTCTCTGCTGACACTTGGGTTACAGCCTGTGCAGTGCCAGAGGGTTTCATATGTAGAATTATGTCAAACTTGGGTAAGGCTCAACCACCAGTGACAGGGCAGATCAGTACCAAAAGAATATTTGGAGGGAAAATTCTACAGACTGTTCTATACAAACAAAGGTTATAAGAATGTTCTTATCTTTAAAAAAAAAGAAACATTCAAACAGTTCTGTACCTCATTTTGGAGTCCTCACAGGTGTGACTTCACAAGAAGATTGCAACTAAATGGCTGTAGTCAGGATGAAGTGATAATTTACAAGAGGGGAAAGGGCTGCAGCCAGGGTCTTTTATTACACCACGGGATTGAGCTGGGAACCCTTAGGGCAGAGAGAGGCAGCCTTGAAAAGAGGCAACAGACTTTAGCAATCTCTCTGGATGTAGCTGTGGTCATTCAGGTGGACAATGGGAGGAAATGATTTGTGCTAGAGGGGAATATTAGCAAAGGAATCAGGAAACACTTTAGCATATATCGGGAAAGATCCAAAGGCAGCTTTTTCTTTTGTTTTTGAAGATAGAAACAGTATGTCTGTGACTCACCCTATACAGTAGCATCCAGCTTCCTTTTGCTAGTTGTTATTATCTTTTAAGTTGCTGCGAGCTTGAATGCCAATTAAAGTGATCCAAAATTTTAATTAAGTCTTAAAAAAACAGCAACCATTTTGTAGAATTACAGCATATAGGACACACTGAAGAAAGTTGCAGGGTTCTGTCCCAGCTTGGTGGTGGAGTGTGCTCTGCAAACAGCATCTGGAGAGGAGAATCATTTTGTTTCCAGCCCAAAATAAGACTTGTAAGAGGAAAAGTGCTTCTCATAGATCAACTTCCTTACATCAGTAGCCATTCAGAATCAAGTGTTTTCTTGTTAGATATTAAATGTCCTCTTTTCGAGCTGCTTAATCACCATTGGTGTTCCTCTCTACATTGTGATGGGGCTTTTGAAAGGGTACCAGACAGGGCATTTCCCAGATCAGAGGCGAACTGACTCTTGTCCCTCTACCAAGCTTCCTCTAATTGTTAAAATAAGGTCCTCACCTGAGACTAGGCAGTAAGTTTGTATTCAATAAATTAATAGGGAGAGTTTTATTTTTTTAGCTGGAGTGCTATTGTAACAACTACTTACTAGACTGTGGTAGATTGGGTGCAGTCATTTTTGTTGTGCTTCCCCTGAAGGGGTACTGGCCACTTCATTGTCTGTAGTTCTTTAAAGCTACTAATAGAATGTGTATATGCATGTAATAAATCAAGCAAGGAAATGTTCTTTTGGATTTGTTTTCTTGATGATTCAGACTGTATCTTGGATAGGCTTATGTATAAATGAAAAGTAGACTGTTGTTTGCCTAAGATTACTTTTGGTCTTAATTCATCATATTATGCAACAATGAAACTGTATTTACTAATGCTTTTTGGGATATGACAGTCTTTTTTTGGTGTTGATGACGTTTGTCTTCCTAATTCTCTCATACGATGACTAGAAAGGAACAGTTATAAAGCGAAAAATCCCACTCCTTTAAAAATATATTAAATATTTTCATTCTTGGGTTATACCGATTATACTTTGGCTATATATGTCTTAGGCCCGTAGTAAATGTCTTTTCTCAAAAAGTCTTTTTTTCCCCTTTTTTAATAATGGTAAGATTTCCTAAGACTTAACTGTCTGAATAAGCACTATAGCCATATAAATTCAAGAAAAAAAAGCAAAATAATAACTGTCATAACTGTCTTAACTAACATTTCAGATATAGTGTTACATCTCTGGCACCTGTTCAAGTTCAGAAGGAATAATGAATTAAATTGTTCAAACCTTAGAAGACAAATGCATTTTGTTATTTAAAAACTATGAGCAATCATTCTGGAAACTACCAGCTCCTAGGAAGTGGCAAAGTGAGTCATAATTAATAATTTACAAAATCATTTTAGGATCTTATTATTTTTGCTGTTTAATTTACTCTTATTTTAACAAGTGAATTAAGGATTCTACTCCACAATTACCATAAATTCCTCTTATAATAAAGGAAACCTAAAACTACAGATTATGAAGATGTGATACAGATTTGAGAGTGTGTCATAATTACAAATATTTTCTACTTCTCTTTCTTATGGCAAGCAAAGTGTCTAGGTAACTCAAAATGTACAATGAAAGGCTAGTTATACTATATTCTCTGAGTGATCATTGCTTTTAAAACTGGTTGCATTGCTGGAAGAAACTTCGTTAATGAATGTTCTGTTGGTCAGCATGGGGTTTACGTGCATGGCATTTGAGGAAGAAAGGTCTTGCTAAGATTAGTTATGGTAAAGCAGAAGGAAAAGGCTTGGGATGGGGCTCCATTTTCCCTTGGTAGTTAATTTGACCACTATCTAGCAGTAGCTCTGAAGCTGGATTTCCATGTAAATCCCTTTTAAGTGGATTTATTTTTATATAATTATGAAACACTCAAAACAAAACAGATGTTGAACTAAAATTGGTAAGAAATTTTAGCTCAAAAAAAGTTGACAAAGAAACACTTCATTAACATTAAGATTCTGCTGTCGTTTTGGTTTATCAGTAACACTCTCTAGCTCCTCAGTACTCAGAAAGCTGTTTCCACTGACCTCAGATTGCCAGTTGACTTCGCAGCTAGATTTATAATGCCTGACTCTGGGCTTTTAGCTGTCTTGTTCAGAAGTAGTAAGGAATATTACTGTGTTTTGCCAAGAGTGCCCTTGTGGCCAAGAAGGCCAATGGCATCCTGGGGTGCATCAAGAAGAGTGTGGCAAGCAAATCGAGGGAGGTCACCTCCCCCTCTCCTCTGCCCTGGTGAGGCCACATCTGGAGTACTGTGTCCAGTTCTGGGCTTCCCGGTTCAAGAAGGACAGGGGACTGCTGGAGAGGGTGCAGCAAAGGGCTACCAAGATGATGAGGGGACTGGAACATCTCTCTTAGGAGGAAAGGCTGAGGGACTTGGGTCTTTCTAGCCTGGAAAAAAGATGACTGAGGGGGGACCTTAGCAATGCTTATAAACACTTAAAGGGTGGGTGTCAGGAGCATGGGGCCAGGCTCTTTTCAGCGGTGCCCAGTGACAGGACAAGAGGTAACAGGCACAAAATTGGGCACAGGAAGTTCCACCTAAACATGAGAAGGAATTTCTTTCCTGTGAGGGTGGCAGAGCACTGGAACAGGCTGCCCAGAGATGTGGTGGAGTCTCCGTCTCTGGACGCGTTCCTGTGCAACCTGCTCTGGGTGACCCTGCTCTGGCAGGGGGGTTGGACTAGGTGAGCTCCAGAAGTCCTTCCAACCCTACGATTCTGTGATTCTGTGAAGAGTAACAAAGTCACAGGCCTTAAGTTGCCAGATGCACTGTTTAAAGTTGCCAGATGGATCCGTGTTTCTGTGCTGTCAATCAGCATAATTTTGCAGAGCTCAGCACTATTTCTTTATTCTTATGTATTTTCTTTCTTTTTTTTTCTTTTTTTTTCCTTTTTTTTTTTTCATCCAGCTATCTTTAAGTGATGAAATGACAGACAGATCCAACCTCTATGCACCAGGTATTAGATTTCTCCTCACTGCACTAAGTACTACCCACAGGCTATCAAGAGCAAACAAACATTTCAGTATCAAGATACAAAAGTCTGGGTTTACACATTGTATTGAAAGGCCTGTGGTGCCTCCAGTGTTAGCACAAAGTACCATTGCTTCATTGAAATCAATGAAGCATTGACAATTTACATCAGTCAACGACTTTCACCTTGGCTCTGTCTGTATTAGAGAGTAAGTGAAATCCCACGTTTAGTGACTGTAGCTGTTCTTTGTTGTTTAATTAGAATAATCTTCCTATTTGAGGTTGCTGGTGAAGAGGAATGATCAAAGTCCTGCTCTATGATCTCTTGAGTGCCTACAGCTCTCACTGCCCACATGATTGCTTTTTAAACCCTTGAAACTCGTGTCAAACACACATGCCAACTAATTGATTCTATTTTCTTAATTTTATTCCTGCCATCAAAAAAAGCTGTGGACACTTATTTTAGAATATTTATCTTTGATGTAAAACACAGTGTTCTAATCTGCAGAAAAGGACCTCCTGAAACAGCAATATGAATATGAATCACTATAGTCTCCAGAAAGATCTCTTGAAACAGTGAGATGAATATGAATCACCAGACATCCTTGAGATGATAAAGACCAACCATATATATTAGTAAGAATGCAACCAGTGGGTGATAGGAATCGTAGAATCATATAATTGCCCAGGTTGGAAGGGACCTCAAAAGATCATCTAATACAACTTTTCATGGGGAAGGGAGCCTAGATGAGATTGTCTAGCATGCTGTCCAATTGCATCTTGAAAACCTTCATGACAATGGGGAGGTTGTTTCAGTGATTGTTCTCACTGTAAAAAATTTCTTTCTTTTATCAAGATGAAACCTCTCCAAGTGCAACTTGTACTCATTTGTCCTTGTCTTCTCCATAAGGCTCCTGGTGAAGAGAGAGCCTCTGTCCTCTTTGTAGCTACCCTTTAACTACTGGAATGCTCTAATGTGATTCCCTCTGAGCCTTCTCTTCTCCAGGGAATAAAGATCTAACCATTTCAGTCTTTCCTCATAGGCCAGATTCTCCAGCCCTTTGATCATCTTGTGTCAACGCCTTTCTTGAATTGTGAGGATCATAAATGGACACAGTACTCCAGGTGTGGCCTGGCAAAAGTTGAATATAGTGGGATGATCATGACTATCTCTGCTAGTAATGCTGCTGTAGATGCAACCCAGGATCTGGCTTGCCTTTGCTCCTTCAGCAGCACACTGCTGACTCTGTTCAGCTTGTTGTCCATCAGGACCCACGCATCCCTTCCAGCAAAGCTGCTCCCCAGCCACATAGATCCTAGCCTGTTTTGGGCTCTTTGGTTATTCTGTTCCAGGTGTAAGCCTTTGCACTTGTCTTTATTAAACTCCATACTGCTTTTGCTAGCCCACTCTTCCAGCCTGTCCAGGTCTCTCTGTAAGATGGCTCTCCCTTCTGACGTGTGTACCTCATTAACCAGTTTGGTGTCATCAGCAAACTCGGTGACAGTGCTTTCATTCACAACATCCAGTTAATTTATGAAGATGCTGAACAGCGTGGGGCCTAGTATCAAGACCTGAGGAACCCCACACGTGACAGGCTGCCAGCCTGAGTAAAAAACATCGATCATGACCTTTTGGGTGTAGCTTGTTAGCAAACTTCTTCCCCGTCTTGCACACCACCCATTCAATCTGTATCTTGCCAGTTTGTCCACAAGAATGGTGAGGGAAACAGTGTCAAACACTTTGTGTAAGTCCAGGTAAACAACATCTACTGCTTTTCCCATGTTAGCAGAACATGTTATTTTGTTGTAGAAGTATGGTAGTCTGGTGTGATTTGCCCTTGGTAAATCTGGGCTGGCTTTTCCCAATCACCTCCTTCAATTAGTTAGTAATACTTTCTAGGAGGACTCATTCCATTACTTTCCTAGGGAATGAAGTAAGACTAATGGGCCTGTAGTTTCCTGGGTCTTCTTTTGAACCCTTCTTGTAGATGGGTATGACATTTGCCCTCTTCCAGTCATCAAGGATGTCTTCTGATCTCCACAACTTCTCAAATATAAACAGTGGTCTTGCAACAGAGTCAGCATCTTCTCTTAACACACTGGGGTAGACCCCATCCAGGACCAGAGGCTTATGTGGATTGAGCACTTGTGAGAGGCTGCAGACCAGCCCTTCCTTCACTGCTGGTGGGATGACACAGGAGCTGTTGTAACTACTTCATCCTGCCCCCTAGGGTCCAGCTATGCCAGTAAAGACATAGGCAAAAAAGGTACTGAAAACCTCTGCCTTCTTGGCATTGTTAGTGACTAGTTTACCTACTCCGTTTTGTACTGGGCCGGTGTTTTCCCTGTGCTTCAACTTACTGTTCACCTATCTGAAGAACCATTTCTTATTTTTCTTGAGGACTTTGGCCAATTTTGGTTCTAGCTGAGCTTTAGTCTTCCTGACTGCATGTTCTTGTTCTGTCTTCCTCCCTTCCCTTTGAAGGGGATGGACTGTTCTTGTGCTTTAAGGGGGCTGTTCTTGAATAACACACAGCACTTGCAAACTCCTTTGCCCTCCATAGTTTCTTCCCATGGAATGCCTCACATCTGAGCTCTGAGCATATTGAAGTTGGGTGTCCTAAAATCCAGAGTCTTTTTCCTGCCACACTGTGCTTAGGAGAATTTTAAGCTCCACAATGTTGTGATTGCTGTATCCAAGGCTACCACTGGTAGTTATGCTGTCAAGAAAGTCTTCTGTGCGTGTGAGCAGTAAATATAGCAATGTGTTGTTCCTAGTCAGCATGTTCAGCATCTGTAGCAGGAAACAGTCCTCAATGCATTCCAGGAACCTGATGGACAACTTGTGTACTGCTTTGTTTTCCCAACAAATGTCCAGGTAATTGAAGTCACGCATGAGGACCAGATTCTGTTGGCCAAAGACTTAATAGAGCAGCCAAAATAAAGTTTCGTCAGCTTTGTCATCCTGATTGGGAGGTTGGTAACAGACATCTAACGTGTGATCCCTTTTGCTGTCGATCCCTCTATTCTTGCTCTAAAGGCATTTGATAGAACTTTCATGGTCTCCATAACTGAAGTCCGTATGCTTAAATTTCTCTTTTATATAAAGTGCAATTCCACCTCCCCTTCTTTCTTTCCTATCTTTCTGAAAGTGTTTATAACCATCCATTGTAGCCTTCCAGTCATGTGAGTTTTCCCACAAAGCTTCTGTGATTCTTCTCATGTCATAAGTCTCAGACCAGGCACAGACTTCCAGTTCCTCCTGTTTGTTGCCTAGACTATGTGTGTTGGTTTACATACATTTGAGGTGGCTGGCCTTAAGGAGTTTTGCCTTTGGAAAGGGTTGGGGAGCATTCCTTACTCCTCTGGTAGGTTCACTCATCTACCCTGTTGCTCATGGATATACAGGTGTCACAGCTTTGGACCCCACCCCCTCCCCAAGTTCATTGATTTGAAGCACAATTCACTAAGTCAGCGAAGATTCTCCTGCCTCTTCTAGATGAGTGGATCCCATCTGTCCCCAAGAGGCTTTATTCATTGATGAATGTCCCATGATAATAGAAACCAAGCACCCCGTCAACAACACATAAAGCCAAGTATTGATCTACATGATGTGTCGACTTCTGCCAGCACACCTATCCCTGTCTGGCAAGAAAGAGAAGATCACTCAGGCACCCATCCTTTTCACTTGGTCCCTCAGGGATCTAAAGTCCTGTCCGACCTTGCCCAGATTTTGCTTTACCATGTCATTATTGCTCATATGGGAAAGAAGTAGGGGATATTAGTCTGTGCTTTTAAACAGTTATGGCAGCCTCTCTGTGACATCCCTGGCAAGCAGCAAACCTCCCTTGACTGTATATCAGACTGACAGCTGGTTGCCTCAGTGCCTCTCAACAGAGGCACCCACTACTAGCACTCACCACCTCCTTTTGCAGATTTTAGTATGTGCTGCTGGCATGTTTTCTCTCTGTGAATCTTGCTCATTGGTTTGGTCTCATGCCAAGGCTTCATATCTGTTGTTGGCTGGTATATACGAGTAAGGGGAGTGAAGTGATATCCTGTTCCCTAGGGTCACCAGAGACCATGGCATCTCCCCCAGGGTGCTGTTTGTTCACTGTTGAAGCTCTTTGTCTGATAGCCTGTGGAGATGAGTATCATGGGGCCTTGTATTTCGTCTTGCAGAGTCTTGAATAATGCTCTATTTCTTGTTCACCCTCCCTAATGCAGTGCATCCTGCTAACTTCCTCCTGCAGCTCTTCCACCTGCTGCCTGACTGACTCCACCAGAGCATACCCTGTGCAGGTGGCCAGGGGGCTGGCGTGCAGTCTTTGCTCCCCCATACAACAGTG
This sequence comes from Larus michahellis, assembly GCF_964199755.1. Taxonomy (NCBI): domain Eukaryota; kingdom Metazoa; phylum Chordata; class Aves; order Charadriiformes; family Laridae; genus Larus; species Larus michahellis. Next base: position 69,540,222 of record NC_133930.1, read on the forward strand.
GCAATGACATGTGTGGGGTGCTGTGGCCAGTTTAGGGCTTTCCAGTGCAAGAGAAAGACTGACAAACTAGAAAGAGTCCAGTAGAGGGCCTTGATGCTGGTAATGGTTGGAAGCTCATGGCCTATGGGGAGAGGCTGAGGGAATTGGGCTTGGTTAATCCATACAGAAGATGAAAGGGGAGCTAATCACAGCCTTTATCTTAGTGAAATCAGGGTGAGGGACAAGGCTTAGAGAGAGAATGGAGCCACACTATTCCCTGGGTTACCCAGCCAGAGGACAAGCCATAATGGTCATCATCTACAGCAAGGCAAGTGACAACTGGAATAAAAGAAAAGACCTTCTCTGTCCAAAGAGAGGCTGTGGAAGCCCTGGTGCCTTTGACAACTCAAGGTGCCGAGCAACCTGGTCCCACATCAGAAGTAGCAGTGTTTTGAGCAGAAGATCAGAGTAGATGTCCTCCAGATGCACCTTTTAACCACAGTTATTCTATGATCCTCAATTCAGAAATAAAGCTGAAGGGATAGACTAGTAGAGATCACAAAGAGTCTGAAATCACTGAGATAAAGTTCTGTAATTGGAAGTGGAAATCCATATTGTGAAGTCACTGAATATTTAGCAGTACTTCAGAAAAAGATCTTTAGGGAATAACACACTAAATTTGCATTGTTGAGGTGACACTTATACACCTCTGCCGTCCCTGCCAAATTTCCGTGGTGCAGTAACAATTTGTATATTGGACATAAATGTAAATTCTCTGCTCCACTTGATGCTTTCAGGTCTCAGCTTGAAATCTTGTTCTGTTTGGAACATTGTGGTATATGAAACAGGTAAACAAGCTGGAGAGAGTCCAGATGGAAGAGTAAGAATGGTGAAGGTTCAGGAAATACAACATTTGAGGAAAGGTTGATGGATGTTCTTTATCATCTATTTAGACTAACAACTAACAGAGAAGTCCAAGATGTAGTGTATTGTGATAATATTCCATCACAGAAAAAAAGTATCCCAAAGGTGGAATGCTCGATTTTTTTCTGTGGAGAAAGACAGAAGATATAGGCTTAATTTACCATACAGATGGAGCTTAGGTCTTAAGAAATATCCAACTCTTAAAGAGGTGAAAAAATGACAGGATACCCAGAAGTGGTGGATGTTTTCAACTGAAAATTTTTAAGAACAAGTTAGGCAAATCTGTGTATTGGGTTATGCATATAAAACTGGATCATGTTCCAGGTACTCTGGTTATTGTTTTCACCTTCCTCCCAGCCCTATATGTTTATGATTATAGTCTTGTCTGTGACAAGATTTGTGGAAGATGCCTATACTCTCAGAATAGTCATACAGTGAACAGATATGTATCAACAGGTATATGTTCTTACTACATATTTTGATGATAAAGTTAGAAATACAAATGCAGGCCTTACTAATTTCACAAAGATTTTAATAACTTTGCAGACTTACACTGACCGTACTATACAATTTTCTAGTAAACCCAGCAAGGTTTCAGAGCAATATCAGTGATCACCACAAAACAAATAGCATTTGTAGGATTCAAATGTATTAAAAGTTTATAAATTCATTTTACATAAAACCCTAGGCAATTGTATTGTGGTGTTTGACAGCTGAATAATATATGCTGAGTCAGCATATTGTATGTATACAATGGAAAAACTTAATTTCTTAAATGCCAAGCTAAAATTTGAACAAGAGCTAACAAAGCTATCAGAATGACACACAAATATTTTCATTTTAAAATCATTTAAATCTATCATGAATTCTTCCAAATGAATTTAACTTATTTAGTATAACTTATTAAATTATATCTATCCATTTTCAACATACGATTTTAATATTTACAACTGCTTAAATCAATATAATTTCACAATTGAATGAGGTGCCAAGGTATAGTAGAATTCTTATTAGAAATTATGTTTGCTTTTAATCAAAAAGATACACACAGTTGTGACTTCATAATTAATTTCATGATTACTTTCTTGCCCAATGAGTGACTGAAGTTTGTTTATACAATGTTTTCTCTGCTATCCTCACTCCAGAAAGACGTCTGTTAGCAATCCTATGTAAAATGCCCATTTCAAATAGCAGAATTTGGCAAAGAATGTGGAATTCTATGAAAATGTTTAATCGGTTTTGATATGCCTTTAATAACGTTGTCATAATGTATAATAAGGTGACCATTGCCAAAGAGGTAACGTATTTGCATTCACAATGCTCCAGGCAATTTTTTATTTCAATTTCCCATGAGTCAAACAAACATGACATTCAAAATTGCACGCCATATTGTGATTATCTGGGGAGATAATTCAAGTCATCACACTAATATTAATTCTGAGCAGAAACTAGGTTAACAAGGTCATACAACACTTTTGTTTTGGAACCAAACTTGCACTGAGCATTCACAGCAGTGTCTGAGTGACAGAAGTGCAAAATGCAGTATAAATACTTCAGTTGCAGGCCAAAATATATTAAAGAACATTATGATGGAAGAGCAGACCAAGAATTAACAAATGACATATTTTTCAGCTCAGCCTGCTAAGTCTGAATCACAGGTTTTTGTATTTGGTCCAAGAAAAACATAGGTTTGAATCTTCTAACAGTGCCATGAAGCCATGGGTAAGTGGTTCATCTCAAGCCCTTTCTCCTCCAGAGTTGAGGCACACATGGTTGCATTCTAGACCTCCTCTCAGAGACATAGGCTGGCACTCTCAAGACAATCTGGGTCGTTTGGAGCTGTGTGCAATAGTGGGCAAGAAAGGGCTGCTGGCATCTGTCCTCCATCTGCTGCTGATAGACAGGCACCGCTGGCTGGGGAACAGGTAGGGTCTTGGGGATCTGGTGTTAGCAGTCACCCACAGCTGTCCTCTCCCCATTTCTGCCACAATGGGTATCTGAAAATTGAAGCACTATCCTTGCAACACCCTGTCGCTTTTGCGTCAAGAACCTTAGGTCAGACTGACTGATTTTATTTCCATGCTACCAGCATTTTGCTTTGGGAATAGAAACAATGGTTTGGACCATGTCAGACCTTAACTAAATTTAATTGGAATATGTGGATGAGAAAGGGACAAAGGCAGCAAGGGGTAAGTGAAGAGTTTCATAAAAGAAATGTTAACTTGAGGCATCCCAATGAGGCATTGTAAGATCCTTCATAAAAACTGATTCGCAGCCTTTGATACTTTCCTCACGGTCTTAATTTAAAACCATAAAATACGGTTTCAGTCCAAAAAATAAAGTCTTCTAACTAAAAAAAAAAGTCCATAATTATATCCATAGTCCTTATTATAGTCCATGAATGCTGCTTTTTTTCCATGAGACTCCTAGATACGGTCTAGGCAGCCACTCACATGCACACTCATTAACTCTTCCAGACAGACAGGTTACTTCTCTGACCCGTTCTGTGATCTTCTGCAGTCAGGGACACTTTTCTTTGAGCTTTATTCTTCATCCTTCCCCTCACAGCCAATATATTTATTATCACCACCATATTTATTATCTGATATATTAACCAATACATTCATTATCACACTCCGACATCTTTTTGTGCACATGAATTCTTACTATTTACTTTTCGCTTCTTCTATTACTGAATGTTTCTATTTTTCTTCTGCTCAGACTTAGTCCTCAGGAACACTTAAACAAACTTAGAAATTTCAAATTTCAATCTTTGCTTTTATTTTTGCACTTCAAAATACAAACAGATTAAACTGGTTGCAACTGCAGAAGCAGCAGGTGGTTGCACTTAATAAATAAAGTGTTTGGTAGTATTGCGCAAAGAAATCCATGTTAACCTGGATTGTGTTGTTTAAGGATTCAGACCTCTGCAATGTCCATCTCTAGATGTTTTCAAGAGAGTTAAAAACGGAGTCTGGCTTGGTCTCGTGACAAGAAAGTCAGGCTAATGGCTGGAGAAGCTGTCAGCTGGTGCTTCAAAGGCAAAGATAATCCCTATAGATTCCACAGAACACTCTGGATTGCCGTAAGTACCAAACATTTCCTGAAACCCCATAATTGACTTGCACTATTTACAAAAGCTACAAGGTTTTCTAGCAGAGGGTAGGGAAATTGTTAAATAAATATGACACCAGTATCAGGTTAGCTGATTTTGTACAATGCACTGTGACTGGTGATTCCGAACCACAGATTTAGAGGAGCTGTTACAAAATTAGAGAAATAAGCATGGACGCAACTTTACCCAGTGTTCATTTTGGCATTATGACTTCATGATACAACATTGGAAGTGACTGAGTAGATCAGGAGCTCAGCCTCTGGTGTCCTGTCCCAGTTAGTCTTCTCCAAAACTAGAATGCTACTGTTTTGGCTCTTGCTGTTGATAGATGGTAATTAATTATTTGGCTAATTAAGGCAGGTAAGGCTTTTTTGTATGACAGTCTAGAAATTAAGAAAATACAGAGTTGAGTTAAAAACACCAGACTAATCCTCTCCATATTTTTGAGACAACCAGGACAATCTTCTGTTGGCAGTCTTTAGTATGATTATAGTACCTATTATTTAATTTATTACAGCACTTCACGTTTGGTTTTGGATTTGGGGATGGACTACTTCCAAGGTGCTAGTATCAATTAGGATTAATAATTATGATTTTTTGTTTCAGAAATTAGTCTCAAACACTGACATGTCTTATACACTAAGAAACTTACACGCTAGGTTCCTGTCTGTAAACAATACTGCAGAGCTAGCAGATTCTGTGTTTGCCATTACTTGTGTTACACGCTCAAATTTTAAAGATAATAACTTTGTGAGGGCTATTGCCAAAGCAATATCTTTAACATCCACCTATCAAAATAGTAGTTTATAGCAGAGAGCACGTGTATTTTACCACTAGCTCACAAAGAAAATACAGAACAAGAGGAATTTAGTGTGAGGATATGAAAGGCTATAAGGACCAATGTTTAGTTTATTGAGAAAGGATTTCTTGGCACAGAGTTATACATCTCTTTGTAAAAATCTCTGGCTTATTGAAATCAGCCACTAACCTCATTCCATTGCCTCCTTGATTCCTTGTCCAAGAAAAGAGGCATTTCTAAGTCCAATACTCTAATACAATTGTCAGTATAAATCACCAGGAAACAGACCAAGGCTTTGGAAGAACATCTGAAATTAATTTGGCAGCTGAGGCACGTAACTGACGCCTAGAGATAAAGGAATAGAAAGCTATAAACTCCTAATAAATGATTCTGCCTCACCACAGATATTCAGACTACTTACACTTAGCCAAACAACAGCACAGGGCCTTATATGTAGCAATAGCTTCACCATACACTTCAGATTAGCTTGTTTATATGCTGGAATATAAATAAACAAATGTCCAGGAACAAAAAGCAACATCCCTCTATTTTACGGTAGTTATGAACCATCTTTACAATATCATTATGGGTTTTTTTTTCTTCAGTATTTTTGGGTTAATGCTTGAAGGATAGTGAGAGAAGTGAGACAGCAAACAGAAAACTCCTTTTCTTTGGGATCATCCAGACCAAAACTTCTTTATTGGAGCAACTTTTCACTCAGGATATGTTGTGTGGGATACTCCAGGCTAACAATAGTAATTTTTTTAAACTGGTCATTGTGTTGTTGCATCTTTTCTCTGCTTTTGATAGCTCATACCTAGCAGTGTTTTCTGACATTTCTGTTAATAAGGTATAACTATGCCACAGACAGTCACTGCATTTCTAGCTTTCAGTAACAGAAATACAGAGGCCCTATCAGGAGTTTTTCTCAGTCTCTTCATTAGCTCCATTGAAGGGATGACATTATCAGATTCATAAATAGCACCAGAGATATCTGTGTTCACGTGTAGTGAAGAACCAGCAGTTTTATGAAGGAAGGTATTCTCTGCCCTTTAGAGTCTCTTCTATATAAAGGAAACACAACACTGTGAGGTTTGGAGTGACGGAGAGTAGTGTCCTCTACCACTGTCGTCCCTGAACTAATCAGCTTGGGTACTAAACAACCTTTATGAGAAAACACGTATTTATTAAAAATCACTGGGTCAAATGTGGGGACTAATTCTGGGGAAAAAAGATAAACTCATGAAGTCTCTTTGTTATTTAACTGGCAACCACCATTTACTCCTGATCACGGACTGCAAGGTATGGTATAGGTTAGATTTTCCTTGATGTTTTGAAATGCTGAGAAGAAATACCTTTGTCTGAGGGATACTTGGCTTCAGGTAAAGAGAGAAAGCTCCGTCTTGTATGAATGCCAGTTAGAGCCAATTATAACCCGATCAATCTTTCTCGACATTAAAAAACAACAACAAAATCAATGCAAAATACAACTCCACTACCAATTTACCTTTAATTCCTTAGTGGTTCTGGATGGAGTCTTAACTGATAATAGGCACGCCCTTGTGTGAGGAGAGTGTTTATGTTTCAAATAGAGAAATTAATTGTGGAAGAAACTGACTTTTAAAACCTGGGTAAGGTAAAAGGAAGAAATATTTAAACTAGGTGGTCTGCCATGTAAAAAGTGGGAAATTTGCTAATTATGTTTCAAGCACAGTTTATGCTGTCACTTATTTGAAGGATGCCTAAAATACATTTCCCACAGCTCTGTTAAATGGCGGAAAATGAACTGATTTTCCATGTGTAAAACATATTGCCAATACCCTCTAGCTATGTCCTCTGATTTCACCCAAAGTGTATTTGTTCACCTACTGTATACTAGAAATTGTTGCAATTTTATATCTATATAAAGAAGTGATCATCTCTTCTTATGCGATCATGTAACAGAAAAAGCTCGTAAGAATCTATAGGCAGTGTTAATAGGAGGGCAGCACTGAATTCAGCTCATCATCGTTTCCAGTGGAAATTCAAGCCCAAATGAGGTTTGATCATTGGTTACTAAATTGAATAATATATATTATGGAAATTATCCAAATCAGGTCTATCAGGAAAATTAGATGGTAGATTCATTGTCCTGATCCTGCTGGATTCAAAGGATCCGTTACATATAACCAGTTTGTTAACACAGACATAGGATGAGTGGGAAGAAAGGAAAATATTTGGTTATTGTGTGTTTGTATACACATGTACATACACGTACTCAGAATTAATCATACATAAATTATAGCTAAGATGATAGGTATATATAGGCATGTAGTCTTGTAATAAAAATCTCTTTTGGAGCCTTAGACTTAGCAGGAGCAAGGTATATGTATAGAGAGGGATATATGGATACATTTATCCATATATCCAAATATCCATATATCACTCTATATATATACACACTTACATACATAAAACCACACATATATATACACACATGCATATATTGCATATATCCATGTAAATATAAGTTACCAGGGTATTAATAGCGAGCAATAGCTTAGCACAGGAAAAAAAGAATACGATATATACTCTGTACAAAGCAAGTTAGTAGGAAAGAAGACAGATGTTCATTAGATGATTTTGTTAAGTACAAATATCACTCTTTACTCTAGGCTGTTATTAAAGTAATTATTTTTTTGAAGTGCACAGTGAAAGCTGTAGCTTTGCAGTACCCCAGTGAGCATTATTACATTAATATAGTGAACTTACCCTATCTATCTGTCATTACCAAACCTCACAATGATATTCTGATTAATGATGCATACTGCAGATTTCGCAGATGCCAGCCAGATGTTCAGAGAAAACTCATGTTTTTTTGGCTTAGGAAGTAAAGTATAAATCATATACACATTGACTCACCTAGTGGAACAAATGGAAGGTATTCCTAAGCGAATTTGCTATCTAGCTCCAATTTATTTTTAGTTAGGCAAGATACATGACACAATGCCCTGTGCATTTCAGCCTTCTAGATAAAACAATAGATGAGCATGCAAATAATTAAAAGCAAAAGTTGGTGTGCTACTGGCAATCACTTTTGCTGTAAGGTACTCCCCTGCCTCTTCCATCTGGCTGCCTCACAGAGCAGGAGCCTCAGCACACAGTTCCCAGTCAGTGGAAAGGAAAGGAGGAGTTGCTGTCAGCACAGCTCCCAGCAAGGAGAAGGGGCAGATGGGTGGCTCATGTCCACCATCACATCCTCTACCCTAGCCTGTGCTTCTACTCGTTTATACATATGTGCTGCTGGGAGGGGAAGAGGCACAGGCGTGCTGTGATGGCTCAAAAACCATTTCAGGTTTCAGAGAAAGTTTGCTGGTCCATCAGGTGGGAAAAGCAAAACAAGTTACAGGGCTGGCCTGGATTCAATCCTACTGTACAGACTGTGCAGAGATCATGTGCTCTTCTCTCCACTCACATTGCCCTCGACAGCTGAAGTCTCAGGTTTTGCTTAGATTGATCGTCCCCTACCTTCACATCTGAAACCAGCTCTGAAACCATAAGTAGAAAGAAAATCTGAGACAGTGCAGCAAATCTGAAAAAAACATGTTGTCTCTTTATCTGCCTGTAGGGCCATCCTCCTGTCCTCCAAACGCTCATAGTAGTTTTCATATTTTATTTACCTGAGCAAAGGAGCAGCAACATAAGCCTCATAAATGGGTGCCTGTCCGCACGTACGAATATGCTGTTTTTAAAAAGAGCAGCAGAAGAACTGTTGCTCCTTTCAGGTATGGATGAATGGCCGAGGACTTCAGTTTTGGAACAGAGAGAGAGTAGCAGAGGGAAATGTATAGTATACTCTGTGGATCAGCAATTCTCACATCCCTTCCGCTTTTTCTGCTCACTGTTCTTCACTGCTGCCAGAGCAGCACCAAATGCATCAAACTCAGTTACTGCATGAAAGCTTTCTGCAGGGTACAGATTTTTAGTCACACTGCATTGAACAGTGAAAATGGAGCAGAACTGCCCTGCACAGCAGAAAAAAGAAACTAATAATTGATTTTCCACCTTGTCAAACAATAGCAGTTTGCTCAATTTACATCCACTCTCCAGGTCAGGGTCTGTAAATGGTGGTGTGGTGGGCGGAGCACAGTGCAAACAATAGTGGGGATTTGAAAGCAATCACCATTATTGCTGTCAGATCGTGGTCTTTGATTTGGATGGCTGCAATTCTCTTGATTTGTAAGGGAGATAAGGAAGCAGTAGACGTACAAGATGGTTTATTTAACCTATTACATCTATTAGTGTTCATTGTATTGTGCACTGAATCTGGACAGACTGTCATTGGTTTGCTTGGACAGACCATAAACTACTAAATCTCTGCACTTTCCAGTGCATCTGCCCAGTGTTGATGAGCTCCTAATTTTATCATGTCCACATCTTCCTTCAGTATAGCTCTGATGCCAGATCTAAGTGTTTAGAAGGGCAAAGAAAAAACTGTTTTCTTTTTTTTTTCCCTTCTTTTATTCAGAATTACATAATAATGCCTCTAGCATGTCAGCAAATTAATTACAGCACTACAGAATTTCATCAGTGTATTTGGGTCAGTTTTAATGGCTCCACACTGCTGTCATATGATCATGCCAATTTTGTTGTGCATGTGAGATCACACAACCACAGAAACATTGGTTGGAAGTCCAACCTCCTGCTCAAAGCAGGATTATCACCAACACTACGCTTCCATCTTGTTAAGTCTTGGATAAGATGGGGACTTCACAGTGTCTCTGGGTAACACTGCTGCAGTATTCTTCCCGGGGAAAAGGTTTTTCCCAATGTTCAATATGAACCTCCCAAGCTGCAATTTGCCCTTGTTATGGTGTTCGCCCCTCCTGAGAAGTATGGCTCTGTAATTTTTGTAAATCCTCCAAAGTAGTTGTAGGCTATTAGATCGTCCTTAGCTCCCCTCCAGCAGGCTGCACCTAACCTGTAAGACTGCAATTTAGGCCTCACCTGGATGCACAGGGAAGGTTTTGTGTCCTCAAATTCACATTGATAAAATGGCAGTTCAAATTATCAACCACATATACACTGAGCAAGATCACTAGAGATCTACTGCCTGGTTCACCTGTGCTTATTCTCCAATGTTTGGCATTTAGGATTGTAGGAAGGCAAAATAAGTCTTGGTTTCACTTGTGCCATGAGATACTAACCTAAATGATTCAGGTTTCCATGCATTTTGCTGGGGAAGATAAATACAGAAATCCATTTGTTCTAGTGTGTCAGTAGAGCAGAATATAGAAAGCAGGAGAGTGAAGTATGATGGTTTCGTCTGCAGTGTGTTAACTAATATGGGGGAATTACAGGTTATTTTGGGCTATAACTGTTCCCTGGCACATACTGATCGATTTCCATTATATGCTATAGATATGCATTGTAACTTTTCAATCTATTGACAAATGTAAACTGTGTTATTATAAAATCAAAGGTAAATTTCAGTGTGCTGTAGCTTTTCCTCCTGCTGTTTCTATTATAATTGAAGAACGCTTTCCCAGCAGAATAACCTTGGTGGGTTTTTCAATTGTGTTTTGTAACATTTATTACACAAAAGTGTAAACCCAGAACCTCATCAGGTCCTGTATGAGTTCTCAAAAAGACAAACATTAGTCTCATAACTGCTATCTCATTATATATATATCATATATTAGTTATCTTGTAACCAATTTTCCAGATTTCAAGAGTGGACAGAACAATGTAATGAACCTACTTTAGTGAATGCTTTTTCTTTATAACAATGACCATATTAAGATATGTGCCTTCTGGCCTTGTGTAGTGAATGCAGTAGTCCTGAGCTTCATTTGATCCTTAGTGTTGCTGGTAGCTTTTGGAGGGAAAAAAAAGTACTGTTAGAAACATTGGGGTGTTGAACCTCATTATAAGTTGTATTTATTACTATAATTGCACCTAGACTTTTTACAGAGGACTAGGTGTGCTTAGGCTTGTGCTCCATGAATGATGAGCTGTGTGAATGTGACTCCATAGCGGCATGTGGAAGGAATTATGACTTCCTCTGCTCCTGCAGAAGGGCAGGCAGAGGATGTAAAATATGTTATGTCAGGTCTTGAAAGACTGTTGGATGCCTTCTTGCCACAAGGGTAGCAAGCCTGGAGTGAATTGTGCACACTCTGGAGTAGTCCTGGGTTTCTGCCTGAGTTAATTGCAGAACCAACTTGAAGCTAAGGTATCCCGGGTTGTTAGTGACTCATCTCCACAGTACTGGGTCATCCAGCACTTCTGAACTGATTCAGATCAAATGCATGACTGCAATTCTGTTGAATTAGACAAAACAAGCTATGGAGCTCATCAGGCAAAAAGGAGCCTGCCTGCATGAAATTAACATGTCAAAATGTTTTGACCAAATTTGAACTCGCAGTGTGGTTTTGTATAAGATCATTGCTTTGTGTGAGGCAGCTGCAGCTATTTTGCTCTGATATCAGGAGACCTAAAAGTGGATATTCCTGGCAGAGATACAGCTCCTATTTCTTAACTATTTCTTCTACTACCTGTTTTTGTATAAAGAGACAGCTGTTAGATATAAACTCTAATTCAGTTGTCTCATTAATCTCTGTGTGAGAACACTCTTGATTTCCTTATCCCAAGATCTATTGGTCTTGGGATACAGAGTATTGCAGTTTCTTATTTGGACAATGAAAAATTTGTCCACTCTTCTCACCACCTGGCTTGGACCAGCAAAAAGTTGTACATATCAGTTTTTAAGATTTTTTTAGATACCAATGATAGTCTGTCTCCCTGAACTGCTAGACAAAAGTCAACACATTTTTTGGTTGTTCAGCAAGACCCACTCTGTACGGCTACATACACTATATAAGTGGGTGACAGACACCTTCCTGCAGCCTTGGTGTACTGATATTGCTTTCAGTAGCGGCTTCCAGGACCAGCAGGACACAGTCGGATGGAGATGTGACTGGCCATGTGCAGAAATGCTGTCCCATGCCCATCCTGACTTCCCATCCAGGCCAGCACACAAGCCAGCTGTAGCAGGCATCGGGCCGTCCAAGGCAAGGGAAAGGTGGCACTGATGCAAGTGCTGGCATACAAGCCTTCCTCTTCGCAGTGCTTCTTACACTGAGGAGATGCCACCAAGGATGTCAGACTGCAGCTGTGGCTGACCTTTCAATAAATACAGACTCACTAGCAGAGAAGAATGCTTGCATGCCACCTACATGCATGCACAACACACAGACGCACATACATGACATAACTTGAATCTCAGAAAAAGAAACCACCTCACGAAGCAGTCTGCCTTACAGGATCTCACTGTGGGTATGTGGGGCAAGTACCCACGTACTCTGCCTCAGAAATTCTCCCCATAGGTGTATGACAGCAGAAAACACCATCATTTTTCTATTAATTACTTTTGTATTGCCATTTGAGAGCACTAGGGATCCACAGAAGCATGACGCTAGAGCACACAATGAGCTATGACGTTGCAGGTGAATTCATTTATCACTTTCTCTTTACAACAGCTTAAATTTACATTAAGCTAGGTTTAATAGCTTTTTCATACCCATTTTTTTTCCCCAAAAGGTGTCAACATTTCTTGATTTCAGCAGCCTTAAAAGTATGCTTTGGAAATATATTCCCTAACTTACAGAAAAAGATGCAGGTAAGATCATTTTAGCATGCAGTTTAGTCTTCTAATTTTTTATGGTCCTTTTCCTGGTTTCTTGTTGGTATACTCATTTCTATCTAATCTGCATAAACTATTTTTCATGCATTATAGCTATCTTAGCCAACAGATGGTGCTATGTATAACATTTTTATGATATTGTATAACATAAAAATAAATATTACAGTTAAACTGTACATGTAATTACTTTGTTAGAAAATGAATGCGAAATTGAAGTTCACAATAATAAATACTTATCATAAAAATTAGACACAAGGAACAATAAGTGTTGAGAGTCACTGGTGAACGTTCATTTCAGCCCGCAGGTGGGGAAGGATGGAGTTCTATATGTAAATCTGGCTGTGGTGTCAATGATACTGCTCTTGTACATGAGGACCTTTGGCAAAATCAGGCCTTCAGTTTAGTAGATTTTAATAACAGTAAAATTATCACTGCCTGTTGTGGTTCCTACTCTCTGGGATTAGTATGGTTTATCTAAATTGAAGTGGAAAGATGTGGTACACCATGGGTACTCATACAACTGAAGTAGGACTACTCCAGTAAATAAGAGTTATGAAATGCAATTTTAATTAAAAATCACCACTGTTGAGTACCACCAGCATTTTACACTGTGCTAACATTTCATCATCCAAACAGAGCAATAAGTTTTCTGGTACTACTCAGGTATGTAAAATTAATCATGTGCATAAAGACATGCAGAACAGGTTCTGTTTTCTGGGGGTCTGATCTTTCTCTTTGTAAAAGGTATGGGATCTTCGCTGAGTAAGGCATAACCAAGCCTCCTGTGATGAATATATTTGAATTTCAACAAGTAAATATTATGTAACTAAATAACTGTTCATAAATAACTCATTTCTGTATACTCAAATACCAACCTGAAAATTTCTCTAACAACGTATTGGCCAAATATTATATGTCAACCCCACCACAGCATTTGGGTAAAGCTGTTATCAATATCACCTTGTGTAATCTTTTTTCTTTCAAATAAAGATTTACTTTTTGCAGATTTGCTGCTTTATTGAACTAGGCAACAGTTAATCCTATTTATCCAGTTGTAGCCATCTCGCTGAATTTACGTTCATATACATTTCAGCCTACATTTAAAACACTTCCAGAAAATGCGGGTATTTTTACAACATAAAAAGCCAATTACAAACATTCTACATGGAAAAATCATGTACTTAGTTCTTTGTTGGAATGGGTTGTCAAAGATTTCATCACTGTGGAATCCCATTACTTTAATAGGGCACAGCATATGTTTCAGTGAATGTTAGAACAAGATGCCCTCAGTCTTAAAAACGCTGACACTCAGGCCTTCATTCACAAAAGCACTTGTATTTTTTTCATAGATTTTGAAATATCTTGATTTTCTTACAGGAATTCTTGAAGTTTGGGAAAGTGGTTTTCATTTTACAACTTCATAAAACTGAATTTCTGGTGACAATTGCTGAAAATACCTCAACTAGTCATACCTCATCTCATTTTAGTCCCCTTTTGTTCACATAGTTAGGTACGAAATTAAGTACTCTCAAACAGTTGATCATTGCTGTTAAAGGAAGATTTAAAATGGTCACACACAGCATAGTTAAGTAGTACAATGATAATTGTATATACCTACCAAAAAAGATATTTTTTTTTTAAAAAAAGCAGCCGCCTTTTTATTCTGGCTTATATATTTTATTTAACCTTATATTGATTAACGATTAGGGATAATAGAACACTGCAATAATTCGACTGTATGCTGAGAGATTTTTGAACTGAAATTGAATTGCTGGTGCTTATTAAGCTGCCTGAGGAAAAATAGAATTATTTTTTTTTCCTTTTAAAAAGAAAAACAAAAGGAACACTGTTTTTGTGTGAAAATGTTGTCAACTTCAAACCACTTTCAGGATGACCACACACAAAACGTCCAGAATTTTCTTCTATCTATCTTACCCATTTCCTCATTTTCCTCTTGTGAATGGGGCAGCACTAGGTTACCACTTTTCAACTGTTTTCAATTATTCTGCTGCAGCCTTTAGTCCTGCTTATGTACAGTTTGTTGCAAAGAGCTCTCAGTGCTGCCTTCCTGCAAGGATTTGGAAACAAGGCAGGGATATTGGCTGCTGGTGCTTAGGCTATGTAATGTTTCATTTCAACCGAGACCAGTGAAAAAACTGTATCTCTGGTATGGCTGGCAGGTCAGTGATAGCGGACTAGCTCTGGAGCTGGGCTATGCCATTTTCCCACAAAAGGGTAGGAAATAGGGGTGGTGCAGCTATAAATGGGGAGCTTGATCAGCAGCAGAATCGTACAGACAAGAGAATGCCAAAGCCGGGAAAGGGTTTCAGAAGTAAAGCTTATGTGAAGCTGGTGGGTTTGTACAGGATGGTGTCACCTAAGTAGCATTCCCCTTTTTTTTTCAGCCTCAGTGGCGTACTGCTATCCATCATTTGAATTATACATTGCACTGTGAAGAAAGTGTGCACACTATCTCACTGTCTCTGTCCCTCCTCAGGGGGAGGATTCTGTTGATGTAAAGACCTAAGGGCAATAACAGCATAGGATGAGCTGCAATGGTGATACTACCAGAGAACTGTCTCCTCTCAATCCTAGGGTGAAGGTTTTAAATATTGCCACTGCTGATGAGAGTCCTATTTTTGTCCCTAAGGATTTTAATTCATTGATTAATTACTTTGGAATATATCTAACTCACATCTACAGTGCAGTCTTGTAGCTATTCAAGCCAGTGGTAAGATGTTACGTAAAGTTGGAGACGAAGGAGTAATCAAACACATTGAATAGATCTACAAATACACTTGCAGAGCATGAGCATTGGTATCTGTGTTTCAACTAGCTGAGTATCCCTGACTTAATTTCAGCATGAGTGTGTCTTGCCTCTGTGCTGAAACTGATAGCATCCATCCTGCTTGCCTGCTCATACTGTGGCTCAAGCCAGCTGTGCCCTTACTGTGTATTATTTGCCCCGTACAATTTCCAAGCCATCCAAAACAGACTCCCACCTGACCTTGGACATCCTCTCTCTCTTCGCTTCTCAGCACCTGTGTTGAATTGGCATTGCTACTTGTGGGGTGCACTGGGAGGAAGGACATCTCAGCTCCAAGATCAGCTGCACTTGTTCTACTGGGGCCAGAGGCACCAAGAGATGGAAGTGCGAAACACCTCCACTTCTCCAGTACCTTGCTAGTGGAAGCCTGGAGGCTGGCTATCTGCATTTGCTCTCATTTGGCAGTGGCTTCAGCTCTCCTCCCTCTAGCCAGTTTAAGTGGAGGGGAGAGGTTAACCACTACATTGAAGACTAAATAATCTCCCACATACGGGAAGGCCCAGAGTAAGCTCCTTCAATGACCCGGTTTTGTGGCCAGGTGGGCCTGTGTTCAAGTGGCATAAGGAAATGGGTGCAGTACAAATACCTCTTTAGTACAGTTACACACGTTATAACAGATTCCCAATATATAAAAGGGCATAATAACAGCATTCTCAATCACCAAAAGAAGTACAAAGCTGAGATGTCAAGCCTCATCTAGTATCTCTGAGAGTTCATATCGCCATGAGACTACTGAGTGCCCCATGTAGGAGAGGGACCCACAAGTTCCCATGCTTAGTCTGGGACCATTGCCAGAACGTGCCCAGCCATGCTGTGCCCCCATTCCCCTACTTTCATTCTTTCAGTCCTTTTGGCTTCTTTATGTTCATACAGGTCCCAGAGTCCTTCACCTAAGAAAATATCTACCATCAGGCTGCTAGGTTACACAAAGGTTTGTTGAGAACCTTTTAACTGAAAGTGAGAGCGGTCAGCTTGGATGCATTTGTGTGCTTATTTGCAATTTAGGCATTTTCTGAGAAATGTTGCATACTGACAGGAACAGTCCACTACCTGAGTTGCTCTAACTGCATTATTTCTTAAGTACATATCAAGGTCACTGCTATAAGATTGTCTTGACTTTCACAAGAAAGAAAGCCTTTGCCCTTGGAAGTCATGAACAGCGTTTTATTTTTATTATAAGATTTTGTTATTAAATAGCAGTCTACATGAATAGATGTTCAATGATTCTGATGATAGAGAGGACTGCCTTAATGAGGAAAGGTCTTAGTTACGACTGCCATTCTTCATTACATCATCTTGTTGGACCCTAACAGGGGCACAGACAGGAAAAATCACAGAATATCTTGAATTCCCTGTAAGCTGGATATGAATTGTCAGCAACATTAATTCACAACACTATTGCTTTGTCAAAGTTAGTTATATGTGCTATTCTGTTGAGAATATTTGACTGATATGGTTGCCTCTATAATTAGGAGTTTGTCATATTTCAATTATATATTCATATCACTTTTCCAAAGGTTTATAAATCAGACAAACTCCCTCCAGGCTGAAATGTGCCATGTTAATTAGTGAGGGGACAATTTTATTTGTGTGTTGTTGTCCATTACTTTGCTACAGGATTATTATAGAAATAGGGTAGGTTCATGTGTGATTTCATATGTTTTAGACCTTATTTTAACAAAAAATGAGGGCTAGTATTTTCACAGTGCTGGCTTAACTATCTTCTCATAGAAGACACTGAAAGTTTTACCATTGGTTTCACTGTCACAACATCCTGGCAATTCTAAGTACTTTCAAAAAGATACTTGCAATATAAAAGTGCTATATTTCATAACACTAAGTAATATTATCTCAATGAAAGGTTGAAGGAAAAAAGGGGGATCAAAACTGTAAAGTGTCGTATTTGTGAGTGCCATTCTAAGTAGCAGTTCTTAGCAAACATACATCATGTCAACGTACAATGTTGGATAAATTGAAAATTCTTTTAATTAGAAATGCATTTTGGGATATTGTTTGTGGAGGAAGAACAACTAATGCCTTGAATTTAATTCCTCAAGTATGAGTCTTTAGGAAAGAACCATTATGGTGTCCAAGAAAACCCTCAAAAACATGCAGTGATGCACAGATGTGCTGTGAAATTCTTAAAATGTGAGCTAACTTTAAGAAGATCCTCACTGAATATTAAACAACCTTGGAAAATGCTGCCCAGAAATAGCATTTTATTTTCTGTTCTCAGTGTGGGGGTGGAGTGCTGAGAGCTTATTTTGCCAGAAATGAGGCAGTTGACAATTTTTTTCAGGCTAATTAATTTAACTTTACAGGTAAGTTAGGCTACAGGACTTGTATTTACGAGTTGTTATTAGATAGGGAGTAGTGTTTCTAAGGCTGTGTCATGCAAACTAAAGACTCTTTAAAATTTTGCCTGCATTCATCCATAAATGTTGTAATAAACAAAGGCATAGTCTGGGTGGCATTTGCTTCTCCCAACAGGCAATGGCTCTTTCAGCATGCAGCCTAGCTGCCTTCAGTGACATCCTTTCTCTCTGGGGACAGCATTTTACTGGCAATTCAGGGAGACAGGCTAAATAGGTATGGGAAAAAGGTGCGAGGAGGAAACACACACAAATATACTGAAATTCTGTTTTCATGCTAGCAATCCAAACAGAAACTGTGGAGAAGGGTGGGCTTTTTTGCTTCTCACATGAATGCAAGCCATATTTTCAACCAACAACATTTCTCTTTCAGCAGATTGTCATTACTGTTAAGCACAGAAAAATCGTGAACGTAGAGGAAACTGGATCAGGGAAGGTGTGAGGCTGATTAGTTTAGCTGCCTTTGGTTTCTAACAGGTCACAAAGATAGGACCTAATGCTGCCTCTGTTCTGGGCATAGCGCAGTATATTTCACAGGACTAGCACATGCTATTTAACCGCTAGCGCATTTCCCTTTGTGATTTTCTTCCAGCTAGTCTAGTACTTGCTGAGCCAGTGCCTCTGCATGGTTTGTGAGATAGCCTAGGGTACAGGGTGGTCTCAATGGGCAGTTGGATGTGGCAAGCCTAATCTTCTGGAAAGAAAAAGAACTCAAGTATATAGAGATAAGTGATGCTAGACCATAGTCCTCCAGGCCAGAAAGTGAGCCCTGGTCTATTTTGTCTATTGGAATGGGCATAATTGACAATACCAAAATCACAGAGCTAAATACCATGCAGAAATAAGGAAGAGAGGAGGGGGATCACCACTGAGAAATCATCCTATTCAGGAGAGTACAGAAGCATGTACTTATGCTCTTCTGGAGATCAGAATGTACTAAAGTCCCACTTATATTTAAGTACTTGCTTAAGTGTACTGTCTAAAATAAGATTTTTCTTTCAAATCAAGCTATATTATAAGGACAATTAAAACTGTGCAGTTTCTATTGGACTAATTATGGAAATCAGGATTTCTCATGCAAGGTTTGCATTTCTCCATGCATAGGTTGTCTATTCGTCCTTTAAAACACAAAAAACTTTAAAACCAGAGAGGAATAGACACTTTGTACCACTCTCTGACATGCTGCTAACAAGCAGAAGGAAATTAAAAGGTTAATTTTAACATTTCTTGGCTTTGGTTCTGCAGCTAAGAATTTCTTCAAACTTCATTAATATAAGTATATCTTTATTTGTATTTAAATGCAGTAAAATATTTATTGTTAAAATTTCAAACTTAGCTGTGAAAAGTTAAATTCTTAGGTGAATAATTACTTGGTTTGACCTTCATCTGTACAGCATCTTCTTCCCACCAACAGTTGTCAGTGAGCTTGCTTTTTCATAACTTCTTTCAATAATTAACAATAGCATTGCAAAATTTCCTTGCTAATTTTTGATACTGTTTCGAGTAACACACACACACACCCCTAGAGTGTTCATATGTTGAATGTTGTACTGGTATTTATTTTACAAGTGCAAATTTTTTAGTGCCCGCATGTGTGTGCACGTCTATATGTGTAATGCAGCCTGTGGTCTGTTCCCAGAAGCTTAGCAGAAGTCTTCTTTTTCTCTGTTCAATAATAAATGAGCAGAAACTCGTCAGCAGCCAGTGACTGCCTGATGAGAGTGCCAAATAACTGAGCTGTCATCTGGAGAGACAGGTTTCAGTTTTCCAAAATGAAGGTGATTGACGCCTCTGATGGTTAAATGTATTCTACGTCACAGGGATTGGTTTATGGTGCCTCAGTCACCTCTGCCAGAAGCAGTGCCTCTGCTAGACCAGGCTGTGGTGTGCCTATCTCTTTGTCTTCCCACAAACCCATCCCTATGAGAGACTTTCTTTTCCAGACACCCTCAATTCAAGGGTCCAGGGCAGGAAAACCCTTCCTTTCACCAGGTTTCAGTCAAACAAAGGACTGAAGGCTTCTTGATCTTTCATTTACCACTCTGAGATTCAAGTTCCTTCTCTTAGACGGTTCATTTTCTAAGGCTAAGAAAATGCTACCAGCCTTGTTAGGGAATCTGGATCCAGAGTTTTCCCTGAGAAGAGCTCATCCACAACATTCTCTTCCTCCCCATAGTCCAGTGTAAAGCTGCAGCTCTTATAGAGATGTAGTGTACGACCTCTGGTAGGCATTATGTACTGTATTCCCACTTAAATGATACTTGCTCTTCTGTTAGATACCATTCAAATAGTGCAACTGCCTCTGTTATTGTACTTTGCCACAAGGTTAGAAGAATCTTATTTTCAGAAGGATCAATATTGCAAAATACTGATATGAAAAGCAGAAAAGCACAAAGTGACTCATCAGGGTAATCCCCTGCTTCCTTTTAAAGACCTATGGTTGAACACACCATTGAAATAACGATCTGTGTCCTTCCTTTCTTCTGCTTAGGTACCTAGATATCTTGTTAGATTTATATAGCATTATATTAGAAGCTTGAGCTCAAGAGAGTAGTCTCCTTGCTCATTTGTTTTTTCTTTCTCTGTGTACAAACCCCAATTGATCAGGGTTGTTAGTGCAAAGATCTATGAATAACTTCTACTTCCCTTACTTTTTTTTCTTCACCACAATTGAACTTTACTATGAGTAAGAAGCATTTGGAATAAAAATTGTTGAGATTACTATCCATATTCACATTTTAATATGTTCACAAAACCAAAATATATGTGAGTATTTTGTAGTATTCTTCTCTGGTTTTATTTTTACTTACTACAGTACTTGCACTGCGTCTATGTAAAACTCCATGAAGCACCATTCATGTGTTGTGCACTCTGAACACATAAATTACACCCTTAGATTAAGCCACTGATCCTCTTGCTCACTAATATGCTTCACTAATGTGCAACACTGGTTGTTACCAGCTTTGTTGGGCCAAAATTGAACAGGAATTGGCAATGAAAAATGTTGCATTCCCAAAATTTTTTCCCAATATTTTATACTTACTTTTTGTCTTGAGGCACATAAACATCTCTAGGAAAAGATAATATTTTTTTATCATTTGTTAAAATGTGTCACTTGATAATAACATGTCATAAGAGATTACTGGGTACTGACTATTGGATAGCTTCAACAAAGTACTATTAACACGCCTTGAAGCACAAACAGCCAAACCAGTTCATGAATATTTTGTTTGATGGCTTTTAGTCCTTGTTACACCTTAGATAGACCTCTCATCCATCTAAATATCTAGTCATTTTTAAATGATGCAATTTTTTGTCCTTAGTATGCCAGTCATCTTTGAAATTTTTCCCCTACTAATCACGAAGCACAGTGTCCTGGGCAGTGCAAAATGCTGTAGAGCAAACGAGAAAAACCCAGTTCTTCAAAGGGGGATAGTTTGGAATATCGTGGGAAAATGGGAGTAAAAAATAATTTATCAAATTTGACAGGACTTCACTTAATAGCTCAGTTTCTAAATTATATGTCAGTTACACAGTATATTGTACTTTCAAATTCATTGCACCGGTACTCCATGGTAGAATACAAAGATTGCTACATTTATGACAGATTTCCCATTTTTCTGTGAAGTGTATAGAATTAAACATTCCCAAACACATGATAATAAATTCACAGGGGAATAACGGTGACCTGAATGGCCTCAACAAAGGTTGCAACTCTGTGCAGACGTAGATGGAAGCAATTCCAGGAGCAGTTCCAGCAGAAGGAGGGTGATGCAAGCCACAGCTGCTGATTATACGCCCACACAAAGACAGGCTCCAGCTGTAGTTTGTGTTCCTGTATTACAAAAAAAGGATGGCTGTATAGCTTTCATGAGTACTGTCTTCCACGAAATCATCCTACCAAACAATTGGAAGGCAAGAACACATCTCCTACAAAAAAAAGTTTGAGAGAGTTGGGGTTCTTCATCTTGGAGAAGAGGAGGCTCTGGGGACATTTTATTTGGGCTTTTGAATGCTTAAAGGGGGCTTATAAACAAAGATGGAAAAAAGACTTTTTACCATGGCCTGTAGTGATTGGACAAGGGCTAATGGTTTTAAACTAAACCAGGGTAGATTTACATTAGATATAAAGATTTATTTTTTTTCCTCAGAGGTTGGTGAGACACTGGAACAGGTTGCTCTGAGAAGTTGTGGATGCCTCACCCCTGGAAGTGTTCAAGGTCAGGTTGGATGGGGCTTTGAGCAGCCTGATCTCATGAAAGGAGGCTGGGGTCCCACGGCAGGGAGGCTGAACTCTAGTTCTTCGAAGGTCTTCAAAGGTCCCTTCCAACCCAAACTGTTCTATGATTCTGTGGTCTACTAAATCAGAACTCATTTTCTCATTATGCTCATGTAGTCCTATTTGTTCTTGAGAGCATTGCTGCTTAGCTGCTTTTTCAGTACCTGAGGACAACCAACTGTCCTGACTGTGCCATTCCTTTTTCCAGCCGTGTGGTCTAGAAAGTCACAAGTATTTCAGCTGTCATCACCCAGAAACGGAAGATACCAGAATAGGAGAGCAGCAGTTTTGACTCTTCTGACGGTCCAACAGGAGAGGAGGTTTGTCCAGCCACTTCATAGCCAGAGCCTTTGTCTCCTACCTGAGACACCTTCCAGAGTGAATAGAGCAATGCCAATCACACACCAGAGTTACTTTAAGGGTGACAACCTCTCAGGGGTCTCTGAGCTGTCACAGAAAGGATCTGCCAGGAGCACCCTAATGGAAATATCTCCAGTCAAATGCCTCGAGGGCTGCTAACAAAACTACAGCTAGCGTGGGCAGATTTCTGGCACCTATTATCTACTGTCATCTAAAGACTAGCTATAAGACTTGTGATGGCTATTCTGTAACCAAACGAAAGAGCATGAATAGTCAAGTAGCATGAGATTGTATTGCCACTGTATGTGACATTGCAGTAACACAGAAACACTGGGAAGTTTTGCCACCCATTGCAAAACAGGCCAAGAAAAGAATGAAAAATCAAGATAGGGAAATTAAAGTGCTGAATTTCATAATGCTTCCCAGCTGAGACCAAAAGAGAAAATGCATTATTTAATTGAGGGTCTGAAAAGACAGTAATTATTTTTTTTAAATTCATTTTCATTATTTTTGTGAAGCTCACAGTATCATTCAAAATACAAGATTGTTTCCCCTCAATTACAATTTGAAACATGGTATTGCAAACATTTTAGCACTTACAGAGCTTTCAAGCACCCTGTTAATGCAGAGGGCAGAAGTGGAGAGCAGAAATATATCTAATGCAGAAAGCATTTGAACAGAACAATCTAATGGCTGTTTACGCAATATTCAAAAAAAGCCAAAGCCCTGTTGTTGCAGGGAAATAAAGTCAGCAGTCTGGCTATTTTAACTTTTTGCTTTAGCTACAGAGTAATGATATATTTAACAACCTAACAACTCAGCACAAAACCGTAACTTAGTTAACTTCAATATAAATTATATATTTGAACTGAGTTAGGAAAGCACTTAAAGTGATGTTGTCTTAACAGAACAATATTAGGGCATTATAAACCATCCCTGGAAATTCTGAGAGAAGTACTTACTGTTACAGGCTCTCTTCAGAGTTTTCAGTAATGACAATCACAGTGGTAAACATTCTTCTTGGCACTATAAGCTCCACATTTTCCTGTTAATGATGAATTTTTTGTAAGAGTATTGGTACCACTTCAGTGCCTTCCATTTTAATTTATGAAGAAAACTTTGCACAAAGGGCCCATGCATAGTCTGTATGTCTGCTTTACACCTGGCTGATAAGAGAAGGTCTGAAGGGCAGAAGGAGAAGAGTATATGCTCCTTTAAAAATATGGCTTGAACCATATTTATACAGATGTTTCTGGGAAAAATTTTGGTCTTGCTATGGTTTCTCATTAGCATTGATATACTTCATTCTATGAAGTTATTCTTGAAGTATACTGGACTGAATTCAGAGTTAAACATTATTTTTCCATCTCTGTTGTCTGTTGCAGTCTCTATTAATGTTTATGAACCACATCTGCTATTTAGAAAAACTATCCCAACAGATGTACAGGATCACTTAATACATAAAAGCTTGCTCAGATTTCTCTAGTTTAACCACTCTTGAAAAAAAATATGTCAAAACCCCTCGTTGTTACAGTTTTTCTGCAAAAGTTGCAGAGACAACTAGTACAGTGATGCTTTGCTTTCCTTTGTGTATTATTTATCTTTCACTCTTCTGACACGTCATGTGCTTCAGGAACAATGTCTGTATTGCATTCTTACACTGTCTCCATTGGGTAGGGGGGAAAATTTTATTCCATTTGTTTTTTCTGTGGGTCATCCTTGTACTGTCCAAGTTATTGAAAAGGAAGATTGATAAAATGTAAGCAAGACTGTGCTTTCATTATCCCCCTCTGTTTTAAATTTTGGGTTTGGTAATTTAAGCAAAACCCACGTCTAAGCTCCAGTCATCATTCTCTGGAGTTTTTGTATTACATATCTAGTAAATCCAAGGCATCTCTCATTTTTGGTACATGCAATTGTTCCTTCAATAGGTAACACCAACAGGTAGGCAGTTGCCCTGAGAAAAGGATTTGGTCTCCACCATGATATTTTACGTTTCTAACATGGCCACAAACTTTTGCTCATACTAGCTTTTCGGTAAATGCATTTGCCCTTTTTATTTAATCTGAATATAGTTCAAGTAGTTTAAATGCATGCAGCTTTCACTCACATAAGAATATAAACTTCACAGTTTAGCTACAGAAGTGGAGGAAAACTGCCAGTAGATTAAAAGAACTTCTGCTTTACCTGGTATTTAAGCTTCCTCCTATGGTTTTTTAGGGCATTTATTTGTTTACAGTTTTACAAAAAGAAGAAATACAAAGACCTAAGTTTGCGTATCGTGCAAATTAAAAAGAAACACAATTCAATCAATCTCTTTCAGCAGCAATTAGCTGCTGATTGTAAATCCCCTCACAGCAGTAATATATTATTTTATTGAGATACCTGCTTATCAGAATATTAAAACCAAAAAATATAAAAAATCTTCCCCTGACCCTCTTTCTCTGTTCTTCTGACACGTCAAATGTGAAGGAAACTTTACCGAAAAAATTTGTTAGCAAAGTTCTCTTCACCAGATAGAAGTTTCTATCCTCAGCTTGCAACCAAAATGGGAAATACACATGGTAGTTCCAATGTTCATAGATTGACCCCTGGGTGGTGGATTGCCCAAAATGCTGATCTTAAACGTATCATTGAGAAATTTAAAAGCAATTTATTCTCATATATGATTCCATAATTATAAGAAATTGAGGGGGTTTACAGCAAATAAAATTGTGACATTGAAATTTTAAGGTGACAAGAGATTATTGAGCAAAAGTACAATGCATGGTATTCCTGCAGCAAAGTGCACAAGTTTCAAAACTCTGCCTCATACACATCAAGTGTTTGGCTTACATGAATTTCCTGAGGAATGTTATAAGCCATACATATCATTTGCTGAATAAACTATTGGTGTTTTATTCTACTGGTTCAATTCTTGAGTGAAGATTTTCCAAAGGCAAGGACCTTTACCAAGCTTATCAGACATCCACGTAGAGAGGTTATGGTCCAGTAGCTTACCTAACAGCACCTTTGTTCTTCATTCAGAACAGTTTCTGGAGACTTTAGGATTTTGAAATTCATAGGTATGGAAATGAGAGGTATTGTTCGTGATATTGAAAGTTGCAACTCAGATCCTTGACTAGCCATAAAAGAAAGTGGGCTTGCCTCTGACAAACATTTATAAAACCACGGACATTTTCAGTGAGGCTTTTCTCAATTTGTCTAGTGCTACTATTTGCAACGTTCCATGGGATTTTTTGTTAGTAACTGAAGTCATGCCTGTGTTACTGCTTTGATATTAATTACCTGCGTCTTTCACCATATTCACATTCTCAAACATCCCTTTTCCTCTCTGTTCTCAACACCAAGAGCTTATAAACACCTTGCTAAAATATCCAGCATTTGAGTCAGCATTTGGTGCTCAGCCAATTTTGACAGTTTAATAAACGTCTTGCATTAAGCCGTTGTAACTGGACATGCAGTGCTCGCCACAATCTGGAAGCAGCCCAAACTATTCAGTGCATAACTAATCCTTGTAAGTAGACAGGCATAAAGGCTCGGTGGAAAAAGACCAAAATACTACACAGGCATGTCTTTGGCAAAACACATGGGAGCCTGTAGATACGTTTTATAGAGCTGGGAATTAAACTGAAGAAATGTGATATTTGGAAGAAGAATGTACCCCCCTTTCCCCAGCCCTTCTGTGTACAGAGCCCCAGGGAAGGATGTGGATGGGTTCTCCCAGCCTGCCAACTCATCCACTGAAATTTGGCAGTCTGCTTGCCTGAAATAGGACGGGTGTGGGGTACTGCAGAGAAGGGGTCACTCTCTTATGCATTGATCGAGTTTATTATGTTGTCCTTGAAATTTAACTCACCTCAGCTAAATGCTGGATGGAGGAGTGCTTCTACAAAGATCAGGTGAACCACCTCAATATTACAGATAAACTTATTTAGCTAATTATGCATAGCAATCCATATTCCATGCATAAATTCTTGCTGTCTAATGTACATCAGTCCTGGTCTGGAATGACAGAAACAGGTTGGCATTATATTTTTCTAAGAAATGCATGAAATATCAAGGAAGAACTGGTCTGGATGGCTTACCTGGTCCTGACAAGGGGTTATCCCTTTTGCAGGAAGATCTTGCTCTGTGCCAGTGCCAAATCACAGGCACCACCTCCACTTACACCCGTTGACACATCTGTGCCAAAAATATAAAATCCAAGACAAAAAGGCGTAGAAAAGTAAGCGACTGTAGGTACTACTGAGTGCCAGCAAGACAAGGTTGTATTGCAGCTGGTGAATGGAAAAGTCATTAAAACCTCTTTGAGTGTCATTAAATACAGTATGTAACTTGAGAGTGCAGCCTGCCATCACTCTGTGTGCAGACAATCAATCTACTGTCGAGATAGCCCAAGCAGGGACTTAGCTGAGCTGCAGGCAGGGGTATAGCGGAGTTCAAGGCACACATTGCATGCTTTCCCCAAGAAGTTGTCAACTGGTGGAAGACACATAGCTATGGATGGCAGGGATGCCAAGGCAGGACACGGAAGATGAGAAGTAGGCTGAATTTCACATCCCACATCTCAGTGAACAGGTTGTTGAGATGAGAAAGCTGTTACTTTTAAAAGAACAACTCAGTCCAAAAAAAGGTTTGAGCACATTATTTACAAGTACCAAATAATCCTAGTAAATTCCCTGATAATAGAAGTAAAGTCAAATACAACTCATTTGAAGGAAAGGGGCCTTCATAAAATAACAAATGTATGCTTCTAAAGCAAGGATATATGTTTACAAAAGTGAACAGTCTGATGTCAAAACAATGATGTTGTGGTCAATTACAGTATTTCCACTGTAGTTCACAAAAAAAAAAAAAAAAGTTACAAAGAGAATAATGTCAGAATTGCCCCTACTTTGCTTAAAGGGAAAAAATACGAAGTGGATTTTTGTTGAGTATTTCTTTTCTACTTCGAAAATTTCTTTCATTTTCCAGGTGTTTTGAAAAAATGACCAGAAGCTGTAAAATATGTCTTCATACCTATTAGTTGGTAACATCTCTTTTTCCTACAATTTTCCCTTCCCTTGAGGAACTATTACACAATTTAAATTCACTGAAGCAGTAAACCACAAGCAGATTTTGTGGACTGTGAGGAAAAAAAATGAAATACAAGTTAATTTGCAAACATTTATGCAAGGATTTTGATGGCAAGAATTATGCTTATGCAGTCAAACAAAAATATATGTGGTGTTTTTTTCTAAATCAGATTAGCTCATATTCAGAGTACTCAGCACCCACAATTAATTTTGCGAGACTAATTTAGAGATTTAAATTATTCTTTGTGCATAATTGGATCTGCCATTTAACTATCATAATTTCATATAGGAAAGTCAATAAGAATAGCTGTACAAAATATGAGTTTTCAGGAACTGTCATCTCACACAGTCATAGAAAATACTTGTCATTTTCGCTTTTACTATACTTACTACCTTTCTGAGTAACAGTCAACTGATCCTACAACCTACTATTTTAAGTCATTAATCCTATAAGACTCTAACTAATTAACAAGTACACGAGAGAAGTAAATATCATTGATGACCGTTGAAGAAACTTATGAAGCCTACAGATGTGCAAAGGGAAAGCATATCTGTCAAGAAGTGATATTGAATACTAGATATTTTTTTCTGGACTCAATGCGCTATCTTTGCTCATTTTCAGTAGTAAATGCCTAATTACTTGTTGCAGAAATGCCTTTTAGTGTGAAGGAGGAGAAGACAAAGATAGAATAAGCCCCTCTGACAGCAAATTAGTAGCCCATCAAACAACTAACAATTATGTGTCTAGGAAGATATCCCTATGTAAGACAAAAAGTACAAATGGGGCTGTTATACACTAGGATCTCACCATCAGGAGGCTTTCATTTATTCTCCTGTCAGAGGTCAGTGACACTCTTGTTGTGTGGGATAACCATCTTGTTGTGTGGGCTCGTCAGCTTTAAATACTGTGGACGCAGTGATGCTTCTTTTGCCCTAGATTTTGCTTAAGCCTAAATATGTGTTATTGACTTTAGTTTATGAATCTGCTTCTGAAAAACTGCAAACATGTTACTTCTGCTGTTAATTAAAGCCCCCTTTAGGTATAAACACGGGGCTCATGACCCTTGTGAGCCCAGTTCTTGTTTTCAATGAAAGAACACATATACGAAGTGCAAGATCAATACCTCTTTCTAGAAAATGGCACTTTCACACTCATCCTGTAGCTTAAAACTTCCCTCTAGGCTATTGCTGTCCCAGGAGTGGGATCTGGTGCCCCTCAGATGGCTCAGGAGTGTGCACAGGGGGTGGGTCATGCTGGTGGGTTCCAGGGATGGGACCCAGGTGGGTCTCATGAAGTCACACTACAGTACGGCACACAGGCAAAATGGTTCTCAGCCTCTGAGGCCAGCTATTGTTCGGTCACTTAATAATAATAACATCCAACTAAAAATTAAAAAAATGTGGATCAGAAACCCACCTCTAAGAACCATCCTCTTCAGTCAGGAGATAAAATTATCCCTTTGGTGTGCATGACAGCAAATAATCACAAAACAGTTCCAGTACCTGCAGTACTGATGTTCTCTCTATAATGCAAATATTAAGTCATTTTTCTTTACCAGCTAAGCAGCCCTAGAATACACATGAACATGGTGTACTTTGGAACTGAAATTTACTATCCATTTCTTCAAAAATTTGGCATAAAATAGGCCAAAGAAATAATGGTGTGCTTGACAAGTGATCTTTAAAAACATTTTCTGAGGCTGTTCTTTTTCCAGCAACCTTTTCACATTTGATTAATATTCCTTCCTGTTTTCTCGTTCAGAACATTGCTTTTTTGAGCTGCACTGGATCTAAATCTGAAAGGAAAAAAACCCAACAACCTTTTAATCCTAGGAAAACTGAGTCTTTATTATTTCCGTATCTTGGGTTTATCATATAGGTTGTCAAGACACAGTAAAGCTATGTGGTTTTTGCGTATGATGCAAGAAAAAGAAAGGAAAAAGAAGCTAAAGTTTTTCAAGCTAAACTTGCTTTGCAGCTAAACACTTTGCAGCCGTCCCAAACACAGTAGGTCAAATATTCTTGGAATAGGTTCAGCTCTCTATGAGAGCACAAGAGTTCATTCAAAATACTCCATAAAAGAAAACAAAAGACAAATTCATTTAAAAGGGATCACAGAATTTCCCTTGGTTAAAGCCATGTATTAATAATGCACAGAAAATGTTGAATCTGTTTTAGTAAAATATCTGACACTTTTCCCCACCGGAGACATTAACAATACTATTCCAAACATTTGTGGATTAGGCTGATGTAATCTTTCAGTTACCTGGAAATGTCTAGGGCACAGTGGCTTGTCTACATGTATTATTTGGGGGATAAAATGTTGTATGGCTATATAAAGCTTATCGTGAGCCCCCAGGATGAGGTCTCACATGCTTCTGAGATGCAGTCTAAATAGGAAGGTGGGGTCTAGGAACATGCGGAGTTTCCATAAGAAATGTCCTACCCTATTTGTTTGAATTAAATCAAAGTGCTCTAAATACTGTACATTGTACTGCAGTAACAGCAGACCAATATCCTCCAAACAGGCACACTCACAAACACATACACAAAGTGTGCTTGTTTGTTTGTTTTCACATTTCAGGGCTTTTTTTTGTTTGGTTGGTTTTTTTGGTTTTGACCAGAGAGATGTATTATTGCCTGGGACAAAAATGAGTGCTGACAAACATTGCTGTTAGAAGTAATCCACATCTTTTTATGAAATCTCAGGAGTTGAGGACTGGTGTCCTAAGCATGAAGAATGCGGAGGAGAAAGTGACAAGGAGAGAAGCAGCGGGCCATCAGTCCACTCCGCTCTGGGCAGGCGGCGTGGAGAACCAGCAGGATCTCAGAGACGGAGGAATGAGTGATGGGGGGACCGTCAGGCATCTCACAAGGGTGGGCAAGAGACTGCTGCAGCAATGCCAACACAGCGGCATGCTGGTGCTTGACCGGGCACGAGGCTTTGCCTGCAATGAATTGCCGTGGCTAATTACTGCAGAGCCTGTCTCCTGTCCAGAAGTAGGGTTTCCCTGGCTGAGGGACATAGCAATTGATCATGGTCACTAATGCAGATGCATTTTAGAGAAACAAGTTTCATTCACAGATCAATATCAAGTTTTCCAAACTGGCAGTCAAGAAAAGAAGTCTCTCTGTTTTTTTTAAACTGGTGAACTGAATAATTTTAATATGGGAATCATTGACAGGATCCACACACAAAATGTTATATCATTTTAACAGCTCCTTCCGTGGAATAACCATACCATAGGGTACCCTGGCTCTTACACAGATCAGATTTCCAAAGACCTACTTTCTATTATGAAAACATAAGTACCTTTGGAAAGATTTAATTTTCCCAGGGTACTTTACTTCCATGCATCAGAATAGAAGCTGCTCCATATAGGCCAATTTCTTCAGTAAAATAATAGATGAGATGGAGTAAAGAAAAAATGAATGAAAGCTTTCCTTGTTGGTTGTCTATTTTACTACTGATCTGAAGGATTATAATTAATTGTAATAAATGGATCATTGGTGACTCTTGTCTCTGTTGTTTTGGACACCTGTATGAAATATAAAAAAGTCCTGATAGTGGAATACATTTACATTTTATTTTTGCAGCTTTCTGTCACTTCCAGTTTAATCAGTCTTTGGAAACCTCTTGAAATGTGCTGGGCTTTTTTAAAAAAAATATTTAAAAAATAATTTGCAAGAAAAAAACAGACACAGTGAATAAAGCAGCATTTATTCAAACTTCCAAAATAAAACTATGTCTTCTGCAATCTTTTATAAAAATTTATGGTACTAATTACAGAACTTGTCCTAGTTTGCCAGAGAGTGGGGTAACCAAAACTCATTAGAAAAATAGCAAATATAGTAAGCAGTACCTTATTATTGCTATAAACTAACATTGTGGCAATATGTCAAAAGGCCTTACCTTAAACACTTTTGTATAAATTGTCTGCTGAAGTACTAAATGAAGGGAAAGCACAACGCATAAAAGCAGATGTAAACTCTACATCCTAATATTTCACAAGGCTCAGTTAATAACTTCTATTGTGCTTTGTGAAGAGGCAGTCATACATCATGCTTCTACCTGCTTTGAGTTACAGTTGGACTATCCCAGCTTTGCATTAAAGCTTCCTTATTCTGACAGCAGCCATCATTAATCACTAGGATTTTAAAAAAAAACAAAATAAAACCAAACAAAACCAAAAAACAGCAAGGCTTGCACTGTGAGATACTGGCATTGGACTGACTGTATTGGCTTGTTTGTTTAACAGCTCAAATGAATAGCTTCCTTGACTCTGTCACTCCTTGACATAGGCTGCCATTGATTTTTTCATTCTCTGCTTTTGCTTTTAAGGAATTTTTGTTCCCTGCCTCACCAGATTTGATCCAGGACTTACTGGCATGAAAAGAAATTGCTCCTTCAACTTCAATGGACACTGGAAAAGACTCAGGTTGAGATTGCTTATATGCTCTAAAATAGTTTGTCTCTCGCTTTTCTGCACTGCTATAATTCAGGAGTTTTTCCATTACTTTTAGTGTGACTGAACCCTGTATAAAAGATAATATGCCCATATAAAAGATAATGTGTCCATGGAAAATTAGACAAGCGTCCTGCTATAGGTGTTTGAATTCAGCAGGCATCAGGTGAAGTTAGGCATTAATCACCCCAATGTAAGGAGTGTTTCCGTATGAGTATGTGGAGGACCAAAATTAGTCCAGTCTTCAGTCCCTGGAAAGCCTCCAAGACTCTGAGGAGGATTCTGGGATTTATAAAATATCAACCGAATGAACGGGTTGTATAACAGCATCTCTCCTTTAAGAGAATATTAGCACAGAGAAAGGACATTTACATTCTTTAAAATTGCATTTAAAACTTTTTTACATCCCCCTAATAGTTCTTTATCCTTAATTGTCCATCTGGATGTGCACTGGGCATGTCTCTGTCTGTGTCAGGAAATGTCAGACTATGTCCTTCCAGGGTAAGAACCAGTTGTTAACTAGTTTGCTGTTACTGTTTGCTGTAATAAAAAAGTAGTAGGTTGTGCATTGTAATAAATGAAGGGCTGTTTAAGGTCTTCACAGCTGTTGTCAAAGCTGTCTGTAATGTCTGCACATGATCCCATGGAAACAGTGAGATTAAATCTCAGCCACTCTGGCTTCATTACTATGTGGACAGTGAAGATACGTGATGCAGCCTAATAGCTCCTCTAGTTCAGCAGCAGTGCTATAGCAAGACACTTGCAGAGTCCTGCCTGTAGATTTCCCTCCCATCAATTTCCCTCCTCTTAAATTCCCTTTTCTCAAATATATTTTCTTATTCATTTTATGGTATAGGTCAAACTAAAATTTCTGGTGGATAGAAGGAAGCAAAAGGTAAGTTTCTATTAAAACTCAAGTACAGACAGCAAACACCCTCGTTGTTCTTGGGGGAAGGTAAATGGGATGCAGGAGTACAAAAGGGCTGAAAGAGCCCTTGTTCTGCCTGGGAGAATCGATATGGCTTTTTTCTACAAGGACTGCCACAGTGTTTTGTCACTAAGCACAAATGAATCTAGAGGTGCCTCAGACCCCTGCGCCGGGTAGCAGTCTGTGCAATGCTGTCTGTAAGAGGGATGCGGCACCCTGTCCCCACCTCAGGGCTCCTTCCTCAAGCGACAGGCAGGGACTCACCCCCATTGCCTTCCTGTCCTGACTTCCAGCCTGCAGGTCCCTGCCCCAGGACTGCAAACCGTGGGTACCCCTCCTCCACAAGCTGTCCTTCCAGGTCTTCTGCCCAGCTCTGCACACAGCTGCCACACCACAAGCTGTCTGATGGCTACTCAGCCACCAGCGTCCTGAGAGCCCAAGTCCTGGCTTATATTCATTGGAAAATATCAGAATAAGTTAGTGTCCTGGTTTGAGATAAAACAGAAACAATTTTCTGTTTTGTAATTATACTTTTAGCTGGTCCTCTTCTAACTGACTAAACTCTGAAATTAACAGTTAGAAGAGGCCCAGCTAAAACGTAAAATTACAAAACAGAAAATTGTCTCTGTTTTACCTCAAAGCAGGACAGGTAGCACATTCCTAGGAACTGCAATGCTGCTCTAAGTCTTAGTGCATCTCTTTGCATGTGAAAAAAAAAAATCCTGTTTGATGTAATAGGGGCAGGTACTAGCATGCAAACTGCATTTTAGAAATTCATTCTATCTCTTTGGGAACTTTGACCTCTGAATACTTTAAAAATCACTAGAAATTATTTCACCCTCTTTATTATACCTGAGACATCTGAAAGTTAATTTCCTTCCATGCTGTTTTCCAGTTTTCAGCTTTCTGAATGGCAATTTGCATTTGGAAATTCACATTACTTCAGTATTGCTGTGTAAATCCACAGAGAAGTGCTAGCAATTTTATGGTGGTTTATACCGCAGTCAGCAATACAGAGAGACAGCAGAGAAAGGTATAGAACTGGCTATTAAGGATGATTGAATGGTTAAAACTGTGATGCTAGAAATCAATACTTGACACGGTGATTTCACATACAGCAGATAAAGACACAATAATTGCGGTATCAAGTGCAAATACAAAGGAGACTCCAGAATACCTGCTAGTGCCACCCCAAGACCAAGGAGTGGATGGTCTTGTAAAGAGAAATAGGAAGTTCAGAGGCAGGAAAAGGTGTGTAAAATGTTGTGCTCTGTAAGAAGAGTACATCCACAGGTTTGGCACAATTCACCTTTCTGCAGCCTGACAGCTTTCTCATCTATGAACAAAGAGCTCTTGTTTCTGTGTGGCAAAAACATGATGCCATGGTACAACCTTGTGGGTAAGACAGTACCTGTTTGCCTCGTTGTTCTAAAGATAAACATGAAATGCCAATGCCCGAGCAACAGATGTCACTTCACAGCTGCTGCTGAGCATTTGGCTCCGTGTGCTTCCTTGTCACTCCAGGAGCAGTTTGTTTCCTTTGATCTCTCTTTCTCTTTGGGTTTTATATTTAAATCTTAACAGGACTACTTATTTCTGTTCACAGATTTAGGACTTAGGAAGGCTTGCCACAGTTTTTGTCAGAGAGGGAAAAAAATGAAGGCAAGGTGGATTCTAGTATTGAATCTGCCTAAGTCAGTGATTTTTAGCAAGTGGCCAGTGATTCTGTGGGCACTGATGACAACTTCTAAGGCCATATGAAAACTCGTGGACAACTTTCTTTGTTGTTTGAAACATATGAAGAAGAAGGAAAAAAAAAAGTACGTATATGCCATCCAGATCTCTTACCCATAAAAATTTTTTGGGGTACACAGGTAGGGGGGGAAAAAAGTTCAAAAAAACTGGCTCTACATGCTTTCTGTTCAAGAGCTGGTTGGTACATAGCAGCACAATTTCTATTACTTTGCAGCAATGACCTTTTCCCATATTAAAATAACTATTTTCCCCTCAAGGGTGACTTGCTTGTACCAGTGCTCTCTACTTAAATTTTGGACAGGAAGTTTTAGAAACTGCTTAAATGAAGTCTCTGGCATGAAACCGAAGTGATCCAATAATTCCTCCTCTGTGCCCTGCCTGGGAAGTGTCACGCAGTCTCGCTGTGCACTGTAGCCCTAAAGCACTTTTCTGCTGACTGGAGGCTGCTGGTGGGAAGGAAAGATGCAAAGATGTTATGCTATTTGGGTTCAGGTGCCTCCGTCTTGACTCTGCTGAAAGCAGCATGATTTCACAGGTATCCACAGAGCCAAGATGCAGCTTCCCAATGGCAATTGTACAGGTTATGTTACAGTAAGAACTCAAACTGCTCCACAGTTCTAGCGGCATAAAATTGTCAATAAAAACTGGGGGATTTGGTTTTGTTTTTCAATTTCAAAGAAATTAATGAACAGGTTCATTTGCAAAGGTATTTCTTTCAACATAATACCATTTCTGTCTAGGGAAGAAATGAATACTTTAAAGCTAGTTTTGTTTTCTTCTATTTTTTTTCCCCCAGTAGCGATCATTATTTCTCAGTATGAATTTTTCAAGTTGATCCTTACAAGAAAAATTTCAGATCTTCTTTTGGAGATGTTTTGTGCCGGTATCTTTGCTTGCATTAGGGAACATTACCAGCAAGGACTCAGCCAATGTGATTCAACCGAAGCCTTGCTGGTAAGATCAGATCACAAGACGAGCCAAAAAATTGCAAGCAGGCTTTACTTTCTCCCCTAAAGGTAAGCTTTTTTGTCCTGTCACTCTTACCTTTCTGATAGCAAGTGATGGAAAAATATCTCCCGCGCAAATCTCCTGCAGCCTGTTAAGCTGCACTCTTGCATTTAGTGACGTGGGCTGAGAAGCGATAGGTTTTTTTTCCTTTAAAAAGAAAAGAAGCTACTCTAGAGAGATGCATTCACTGTTGATAAAAACAGAGTGATTAATTTACATGTACAGCTGCCTTCGAGGCTGACAGTCATCCACTTGACAGGATAGAGCAGCCGGATCTACCAGAAATGAATATTTCATAGCAAAACTTGGCTCTTTCTGATAAACAGGGGAGAGGTGCTGGTGGCAGCACTGCCATAGGCCAACTTCTGTCAGATCAAAGGAATTGCCCTGCGTGGCAATGAGCTTTGTAGCATGTAAATGGCCTTTGCTACGCCACTCTCTGAATAAGGAGTCTGGAGTCAGTGATTTTCTGATCTTTTTCCCATTTTAATGCTATTTTGGGTGTTTTGTGATGTTAGCATGTATTTCCTTGGAGGAAACTAACATCATGTTGGTAGAAATGATCTATGTGGTAAAAAAGTTCCAAAGGTAGAATGATCACTTTGTCTCTCAGAAGGACATGATAATCACTGTCTTTATTTTAGTTAAAGAAAGTGTTGGGTGACTCTGAAGGGTTGCAAGAAATAACTTGTCTACTAAGTCTAAAACAGAGGAGGTGCCTATCAACCTTTCATCATTGTGTAAGCCCTATTATATCTATAGTTGTTTTTATTCATTGGTATATTTTCTGTATTATTTATGTACATATTTTTGTTACATTAGCTATATAACTTATTCAGTTATATGACTGAATTTTTCAGAATAGCTCCTTAATTTTTCTGAATGAGTAATTAGAAGTTGATTAGGGTATATACATAGGCACCTCATTAAGTGCTAAATCACATTAAATGAACACTTCAACTTCTGAATAGAGAATGGATCCCTAACTTGGAGATATTCATCTTTTAGTCTGGTATTCCACTGGATACCATATCTTATCAAACTACTACAGACCCAACCACTATCTTTTGCTTAGTATGCAACCAAGCAATTGCTTACTTCAAGTTTTTAGCATCAGAATTACCCCAGAAGTTAACACAAATCTGAGTAAAAATAAGTGATTTAAATCTCTGGATGGCTTGTTGGATGTGAACCAACATTGCAGAAGCTGTAACCAGTAGGCTATTGTTTTCTGATCTACATATCCATAAACCAACCATTATTATTTATTTCTTTACCAGAACAATCAAGATGAATTGCTATAAAGATGGTTATCCCAAGTCATTCCATTAACTGAAAATCTAAGTCTAATACAGTCCCTTTGAAACAATTACGTCACAACATTTCTAGCTTGATTCATTGCCCATCTATTGTTTTCCAGAAAAATCAACCATGCAGTCAGATTTATGTGCTTATTACATAAAAATTAAAGACTGACTGGTTGTCAGAAACACCTCTTACTTTGTGCTATCAATAAACAGAAAAGCAACAAATTTAGCAGAAAGTTTGGTCTCTGCTAATCTCCCAAAGAGGGGGCAAAACTCAACCTCTGTAATTTGTAGAAGTCAGCTGCTGTCTAAAGGAAACAACAAACTTATTTCTCTGTTTCCCCTATATTTTGCAACTTGATTAGGTCCAGATTCTACTAGCTTTCCGCACGCAATTAGGTTTTTAAATCCATGACTAGTCACATACAGCTGAATAAGAATATAGGAGGAGTATGGTATTAATCACTGCTAACAAGGATAGCAGGATCTGCTTTCATTGGTAATATAAATCAAAAGCATTGTGTGTTTAACATTTTGCAGTTCAGTCATCTAAAAATTTAAAATATTACCCAGAAAAAAATCTTTTCTCTCTCTCATTCTCTCTCAATAATTGTATTTGTCTGTCTTCTGGTGGACAGCAATTAAACTGGCATTCAGTGAAAAATGCAGAGAAGAAAAGAGAGTTCATAAAGTTAAATAATTGTATAGGAATTTTCAACAATGTTAATGCTGCTGCTTTTGGGGCTAGAAAAAAAGCAAACACAACTTGCAGAAATTTCTTTTCTTATAGGTGGAACTATTGTTCCTTAACTTGTGCCTGAAGTACAACAAATTTTGCTGAAAAAGTGTCCTCTCTATATCTCCTTCCAGTAATTATGTACTCCGGCTCTAGGAACAGCAACATAAATATAGAAGTCTATATTACTTGTAGCAAATGCAGATGTTGCAGCACATAATTTTTCTCATGTAAGGCAAAACTTACCTGTTTTTTCTAGGTACTGTTCCTAGGTACTTTGTGAGATTAATTTTTTGTAGCTCTTCTGAACAGTTCTAAGGAGAGAGAGGTAAAAGAAGAGGCATTGGGTATTGTGCTTTTTAAGATTCAGAGGATAATGTGGAGAAATTACAGAATTACAGAATCGCAGAATGACAGAATGATAGGAGTCAGAAGGGACCTCTGGAGATCATCTAGTCCAGCCCCCCTGCCAGAGCAGGCTCACCCAGAGCAGGTGGCACATGAAAGCATCCAGGGGGGTTTGGAATGTCTCCAGAGACAGACGCTCCGCCACCTCTCTGGGCAGCCTGTTCCAGTGCTCTGCCACCCTCACAGGAAAGACGTTCCTCCTCATGTTTAGGTGGAACTTCCTGTGCTCAAGTTTGTGCCCGTTACCTCTTGTGCTGTCACTGGGCACCGCTGAAAAGAGTCTGGTCCCATGCTCCTGACACCCACCCTTTAAGTGTTTATAAGCATTGATAAGGTCCCCCCTCAATCGTCTTTTTTCCAGACTAGAAAGACCCAAGTCCCTCAGCCTTTCCTCCTAAGAGAGATGTTCCAGTCCCCTCATCATCTTGGTAGCCCTTTGCTGTACCCTCTCCAGCAGTTCCCTGTCCTCTTTGAACTGGGGAGCCCAGAACTGGACACAGTACTCCAGATGCGGCCTCAACAGGCCAGAGGAGAGGCGGAGGATGACCTCCCTCGATTTGCTTGCCACACTCTTCTTGATGCACCCCAGGATGCCATTGGCCTTCTTGGCCACAAGGGCACATTGCTGGCTCATGGTCATCCTGTTGTCCACC
The DNA here is from genome assembly GCF_964199755.1 of Larus michahellis. Taxonomy (NCBI): domain Eukaryota; kingdom Metazoa; phylum Chordata; class Aves; order Charadriiformes; family Laridae; genus Larus; species Larus michahellis. The sequence continues at coordinate 69,578,900 of NC_133930.1, forward strand.
AGGACTCCCATGTCTCTTTCCACAGAGCTGCTCTCCAGCAGCTCAGCCCATAACCTGTACTGGTGCATGGGGTTATTCCTCTCCGGGTGCAGGGCCCTACACCTGCCCTCGTTGAATTTCATAAGGTTTCTCTCCGCCCAACTCTCCAGCCAGTCCAGGTCTCACTGTATGGCAGCACAGTCCTCTGCTGGGTCAGCCACCCCCCCAAGTTTTGTATTATCAGCAAACTTGCTGAGGGTACACTCTGTCCCTCCATCAAGGTCATGTGCCAGTATGCTTATTCTATAATACCTACTGCACCACCAGAAGTATCTAAACCTATTTTCTTGCTAAAAATGAACAGACACACCTGAGACGCTTGCTTTTGAGCATGTCTGGGCTTTGGCTGTCCATGCCATCACTGCCTCTGTCCCATAAGACGCAAGGTGACCTCAGCGCTAGCTTCTGCAATGGCTCACGTAAAGGGAGAATGAGATTCTCCATCTCTCTTCCTCTTCCCCAGTGCTCTTACATAGGTATGTTCATAATATAGCAGTGTTTACATATATATTTAAAGGATGAATAAAAAAAAAAAATCTGACAAGGTATAAAAGATTATCTCATTTTTTTCTTCAGAGAATTATCACGTGCAGAGACTGCTTTTTCACTTGTTCCAGCACAGTTTCTGCGGAAAGAAGTGCTTTCAGGTCAGAGCCAGCTATTTCAGGAAAACATGCTAGCAATATCAGATCAGGACTTCCACCAGTGAAGTCACACAGGTTATTGTGGAGTAAAATTCCACATTTTGTGGAGTAAAACTCCACTGCTCATTAATGGGGCTGGTGTCAGTCTTAGAACTCATCAGGGTTTGCATTTAAGTTGGAAAAAGCATAAGTCTCAGAATTTCATTTTTAAAAAATAGTATGAAGTTTTCAGAGTGAAATGTTAGACAAATGCATTCTCCTACCCTCAGAGTGCTATTAGCCAGAATATCATTGATTTCTTTGACAACAGAATTAAGAAAACTGCAGCAAGAGCTGTAATAATGATGGATGGCAAGATAAGATATGAAGGAAATGTAAATGACTAAATACTGATTAAATGTTGAGAAGCAGCTGAAATGTTTTGCACCTCCAGAAAAAGATAAGAATAGGTAATGACTGCAAATTGATCTCCGGAAAGTATAAACTTGGAATTGTTAAGTGCAACTAAGAAGAGCCAACTGGACCCTGAAATAGTCTTTCAAGAAAAGTGGCAGAAGTCTTAAACCTGTGACTATAACTGTGCAGAACATTTAAGAATATGACATTGATTACGGGATGGACTGCACAGGCAGTCCATATTAATTTCCTGCATAAGATTCTCCTGTGGCTTCATGAACACATTCAAAAAATCTACAGTACATAAAAATCTGCTGTACACTCCTATCAGATGTAGAGGGGCCCTTAAAAACTTGTATGGCTGTAAAATCAGCCATATGTGCTTATTGTCTAAAATAGCAGCAAAAACCACAGTAATGGAAGAGAGCTTCTGAGTCTGGTCCATTTTTAACGCCAGAAGACATACCACATAATCTCATTCAGAAATGTGTGAAAGCTCCATTTTAAACCTAATTAGATTTTGCCCCTCTGATTCGATCCAATAACTGCTGTCCCAGAACCTCACTCCTCTCACGCAAACCTTCATCTGATTTCAACCTATATTTATTCATGACTGCTTACACTCATTTGTTCTTGTGCCAGCAGCATGCTTTGGTTTAAATAGCTCTTCTCTTCCCTGGTATTTTTTAGAGGGCAATTATACCGCCTTTTCTTCCCTCGTGTTGCTAGGCTAAACAAGCCAAATGCCTTTACTTTTCTCATGTAAGATAGGCTCATCATTCCCCTGATCGTTTTAGTAGCACTGCTTGGCACTTTCTGCAGCTTGAGTTCATCTTTCTTGCATGTGGGTGACCAAAGTGTGCACAGCATTCCTAATGAGCTCTTGCTGATGCTTTATGCAGAGGAATTTATAGGTTCCCTGTCTTAAGTGGGAATACCTCACCTGATGCATTCGCTTTTTTCATGACCACAGCAACATTTGAGGCTCATAGTCATGCTGTGATTGATTAAAACACTAAATCTTTCTTTTTCTCCGTCACTTTCAGTTGATGAGTTCCCTGTTTATACTAGTGGGTCTTGCTATTGGTCTTTAAATGCATGAGACGGCACTTTGTATCATTAAATTTTATCCCTTCTCAGTCACTTCTGTTGACCAAGTCATTCAGTTCTACCTGTATGATATTCTCATTCTCCTCTGTATTGATGGTGTCTCTCAAATTTCTGCTATCAGTAAATTTAAGTATTACATTCCCATTCCTTGCTCTGAAGTCATTACTGCCTGAGATCAGACTGTGTAAGTCTCTGAGGACTCCACCAGTAGCTTCTGCCCAGCCCTATCAGTAAAGCCTGTTATCATTTCTCTTTTGTACTCTTTTCTAATGATTCCTGTAGTAATGACCATTTCCATCTTCTTAACCTGGCTGTTTCCTATGAGATACCATTCTACAGTACATTTTATTGAAAGCAGGCGAGATAAGTCCATCTTTCACACTTTGTTCAAAAAATACATGTTATCAAAGGGGATATTTAGCATGACTAAAACTATCCTTGGCCACCCTTTTATATGAGTTTTGCCAACCTGTGTAATTCAACCTATAATTCCTTATTTTCATGTCTCTTTCTTTTAAAATTTGTTCAAAAGCACTGTACAAGACTGACGTTGGATAGATTGTGTCACGTTTGTTCTGAATACCTTCTTTGGCATGGGTGTCTTTACTGCTCTGCAGTCAGACAGTATCACTTTAAGCTGGAATATCGATTATAAAATCTTTCTACTGGACCTAACATTATGGATCAGACCATATATACTCTGGGGACTTCATCTGCCACCTCAATCTGTGTATGTTGGCTTTCTAGAAGTAGACTTGTCAAATTCCAATTCTAAATATAATTCTGCTGGCAGTTTAGCGTCATCCTCCTTACTGGAAAACAAAGCAAAGGACACGTGTCACGTTTGTCCCACATTTGAATCCCTTCCACACTGTATCCTGGCCCATGAATGTTTTCCCTGTCATTTTTTGTATTTCTGCAACAAGAAAATCTCCTACTTAGTTCTCTGATGAGAGGTTTGTATGTGTATATTTTTGAATTTCTTTAGCAAGGCCTAATATGGTTTGATTATTTTGGCTATTCTGACTTTATCATATGCCCCCTGCTCTCCAAAAGATAGCTGACAGTCTTTTTTTAACGAACAACCATCTGTTCTATTTCTTGCAGTTTTTAGTTTGTTTTCAGCATCTTTGACTGAGAGGAAGAAAGATATTCTTTGTCAGAAGAATATCAGTTAATCTTTTTTAAGCCTAAGAGAACTTTCCTAAGGCAACTTCTTTATACACAGCAATACTACAAGTATAAAAAGGCTCTCAAGAGTAGAAGAGGCCTGAGGCTTATATGAGCCAGGATCTGTTCACTCCAGAGAAAGGAGAGGTGACCAGGATGTTTTAACTGTGCTGAAGGAAGAAAATAACCCACAGAAGGGGAGGGAAAGGTGGGAAATGGAAGATTTGAGTATTAGCTGGGATTTTTCTCCACAGATGACTAGTAGAGATGGAAAACATTTATCATAGTCATTATCAATATTTTCACATGTCTCTAAAGAAAAGATTGTGTTTTCTCTGCTTTTTTCTTTGTCCCACCTTGCTTTTTATAATGTTGGGGTATTTTTGCCAGATGTTTTTGTGGCACTGAATGAGATCTTCAAATGTAGTAATTACCTCCTGAAAGCAGAGAGACTGGAACAAATGACAAGTAGAGCAAGGATAGCTGAGACTTCTGAGGTGAGAAGCAAGAAGAGAGGCACGAGAGGAAAGAAGTGTTTTATAAGTCCATGGGTGAATATGGGGGAGTGAAATGATGGATGCATGAATGGATGCATGAAAAGGAAAGAGTCACAGTGAGTCTCAGGAAAGAAAATATCTGCTGTTCTTAATATTTTCTTCTCCTTATGAAGGAACGGATTTTAATTAGTAAGAAAATGAAAGATAATTTACTTTCTTCTGTATTTCATCAGTTTACATTTTGTATTTTCTCTCTTTTTTTCAATTTTAGTAAGACTGTGCTGCCTAGAAAATTCATATCACATTGTCCTTTGGAGACAGCTGGATGGAGATGGGATGTGGTGGAGCTCAGGCTGCTGCATGCCTTAATAACCTGAGCACCACTTTGGGCATCAGGCTGGGTGCTGCACCATGGGTCATGGCTCCACTGACTTACATGGCAGCACAACAACTCTTGGATGACTACAAAGCTATGAAATGACAAGTAGAAATGCAGCAGAAGTATGGCAGTATGATGGAATGAATCTATAGCAGCTATAAACATAAAAGATATTCTGATATTATGCCTTATATCTGTAGTATAAATAAGTAAGGTCCTAATCAACTGCTGAATCAGTGGTAAAATTCTCTTCACTGATGAAGTGATTTTCATGAAGGACTTTGCAGTTTATAGTTGTTTGTTTTTCTTATTTTGCTGCCCACTGTTACAGTTCCAGGGTTAGAGAAAAACACTGGATGCAAGAAACTGGGTTTGTGCTCTTTAGCCTTGCTTGCAAGTGAAAATGGAGAAGCAGACAATATGCAATTTCAGTTACATAAACAAGACCAATGAAAGTTGTCTATAATTCTTAGTGTCATGTTCTATTGGTCCAAGAGAAGGAGATGATCCAAATCTTCTCATCCTGTTCTTATTTGCATTTCCTTGGTCTACTATGTGGAAGGATTGGCAAAGAGCTCTTCTAAGCTGTGATGGGTAATCTCAAACAAAATGTGATGCTTCTATGTAAAATATTATGGAGGAGGATGAGAATGTTTTTATAGGACAAACGTTTGAAAGTAACATCACACTTGTCAGGGAGCTTGAGGCTAAATTAGGTGAAATACAGGAACTTCCAGTAATACGTGTAGCAGCTGCAAAGTATCGATGAATACAACAGTTTAAATGTACAGGGAAATTGCATCCTTACAGAAACTAGACTTTAACCTTCAAATGCTAAAATAAATGTTCTGGAAAACATTTTAATCTGCTCATATTTTCTCTATGTCCAGATAATGTTGTGGGGATGTCTAACAGTTACATTCTTACAAGGGTTAGAAAACTAATAAATATTTAGATGCATGTCAATAGTTAATTAAAATGCCATAAAAAACCAATGTGTTACATAAGCAACCTAGTTTATTGCCTTTTTTAACTCTTGAAACAATCCACTGAATATACACTTTTAAGTATAACTGCAGGAATCATTAATGCCCATCTGTAAAACAAGGACAGAAATAGTAATGGTCATATAAGTGAATGACAGCTACAATATTTATAAGCAGCATGGATCCCATGACCTTATGACCTCTTTCAGAGGAACGTTTAATAGAAATTACTGTCTTCCTGCACTGTATTGGCTTTTTCCTCACAATCAGTACAACTGAGAAGTGATTTGTCAGGGATGTGTGTCGCTGACCGGATTTTAGAGGCAAGGACACATTTCATGCAGTTAAGTCAGGAGATTAGACTACCTGTGAGTCAGTAAGAGTAGCTTTCTGGGCACAGCAGTTTCTGTCATCTATTTTAGGCTCCTGCTCTGAAATGTCCTGTTTTGGGGCCCATCGATTTCTACCGGCTGACGAGGGACAGACCTCGTCTGCTACATCTCCTAAGAAGCTGATTCCTGACAACTGCTGTCTTCAAGTTAAGATGCAACCCAAGATGAGGGTCTCCAGATCATAGAGCTACATTACATGGTCATAAGTCTCCTACTTAAACAACGATTTAAATAATATTGTTTTATTTCAGGAAGGTTGTGAGTTTGTCTCATCTTACTAACAGGCCAGAGCCAGACTGCACTATCTTTTGTCCTTGCTTTGGCTCCTGAAAGGTTCCACATCATTTTCTCCATTAGGTGTCTCAGCTTCCTGACAGCCATGTCAATTGCCACAACAATCCAGGTATAAGGTTTCTGTATATATTTTGTTATTCCATTGAGAAAGGAGCGGGACAGCATGTCTTAATTAATAAAAGCAGAAGAAAACTCCTTTAAACCAGGCAGCAAGACCCTCTATCCTTCTTAAGCGAGATAGCTCTTACACCTAAGAAACTATCCACTGCATGCATTTCCTGCTACCTGACCTAAAAGTCTCTTAAACTTGCTAGAAGCTTAAAGCACACGTGAGTGAAGGGGCATGTGCTGATCACGGGACTTCCCTTGCTGAGTAACAACCTGGCCAGCATAGCAGGTGAGCTTGCAGACTTGTGTGGCTAGAAGGAATTATGCTAGATGCTGCTTTTAGGTACAGATCCAGTAATACTGCAGTCCTACAAATGCTAAAGAAATCGCAAAAAAGAATTAGGAGAAAGTATTAATAATGTCCTGATGGAGGTAGTGTTAAATTAATGCAGATCGCTATCCCTTTGGTAGATACATAAAAACTGCAGGCTGGGTATTCAGTATCCAGATGAATTACTTGCAAAATGATTACTTGGAGCTGCACCAGCTTTTGCCTAGTTAGCATTCATCAACACGACTGCCATAGCTCTGTTTGCAGGCCTGCATACAGGCCCACATGCATGCCAAGAAAGGGAAACATGAGAAGGGATAAAATGAGAGAAGTGAGAAAAGAGAAAAGCCTCAGCAGCATAACATGGCCATTCACTACAACGAAAGCAGTCCTGCCCACCTTTCCCAACCACAGAGATATAATAAAGAGAGATTACAACAGCTGTGCAAATCAGGCACACAAGGTTTCAATGAAAAGGTCTTGTGCATTGCGAAGAAAATGCAGGAAGAGCTGCACTATTTCTGTGAGCTATATAGAGGATTGAAGTAGTATCAGTATTCCTGAGTACATAGAAGCGGAGGATAAGGCAGCCAAAACCAGTTAGCATCTCTGATGGTGAAAACAAAATTGTTTGAAAGAAAATTTATGTATACTGTTATCTTCCACTACTAAAGCAGGAAGTGTTACACTGTTCCTTCACCCACTGCCTCCTACGAACACCTCATTCAGCCTTTTAAGAGAGCAATGACTTCCTCTGAGAAGTCTCCTCCTCCTGTGGGCGCTTATCGAATGTATCTTCAGAACCCTGGGTGCAGGAAATTCAAAGACCTTAATTCAGGCAATAAACTCTTATTGATACTCCTGACAGTTTCTCTGGAGCAAGGAATGCATATTAACTGTCCAAAGACATTAGGCTCTAGTCTCTATAGAGCGAAAATTTCAACAGCCATTCAAGGGACTGGAAAACAAAGAAGTTCGAGATCAACACAGGTTCCTATTAGCAGAAGCAGAACTGTCAAGCCTGCTTTGGGGGAGATTTAGGACAGCAGACTGCCAACTACGGTTTGAATCTCGTATAGGTTTTACTCTACTTTTAAGGTGGGCCGTTTTTAAGTCTTGTCTAAGATTTCTGCAAGTCCTTAATTTTATTTTTAATTGTCAGAGGAAAAGTATGAAATGGATGAGGGAGGGGGAATTGTTGTGACTTCTTAAACATTCTTTCTCTTGTCTGCAATCTCAAATAGCTCTTCAGATTTGGATAAGAAATTATAATAGTGTCATTTCCAACCAAAACTCCATGCTTGCATAGGGGTGGAAAGGAAGGAAAGAGAAAGATTGGTGAAATGACTAGCTGAAGAATACAATAAATTACCTTTAAGAATAGGACTACTCAGGGAAGATTTTACAGAGGGAACAAGGCAGGCAGTATCACAGAAACTGAACTATAGAACATAGCCTAGGTCCCTTACAATGGTTCTTTAGTCCTTGCCACATCCCACCCTGATATACCACCACCCAGCAGCAAAAGACTAATCATAGCTTCATTCCTTCATCCCTCACTAAATCTGTTCCCCATATTTGTAGCACAAGATGATGGGATTGCATCAGGGAAAACATTCCCAGCCCCTCCTGCATGGAAACCATCAGTAAGGCAAGAAAAGTAATCTCTGAAAGGGTGATCAACTAATATGGGAGAGGCAGAAAATGCTTTAGGCTCTCGAGCCAATTGAAGGACTTGTGTCAAGGACCTGAGCAATTTTGCTGGGAAATGCTTTTGTTTTCAATTTCACTATGTCTAAGCAAGAATGCGTGTTTTCACATAGTATTCTGTAAGGTGATACACTACTGGGATTTTAAATAACAGCAGAAAAGTATTTAATTCAACTTCAGTGTTGCTAATTCAAGCAAAGGAAATATTGTTTAAAATCAGTAGTCTTAAAAAAAAAAAAAGACATAACTGGAAGAAAATGACAATTCAGTTTTATCAAAGTGAAATGTTAGGCTACACCTGGAGTATTGTGCCCATTTTTGAGCCCCTGGTTCAAGAAGGCTGTTGGGAAAACAGCGGAGTTATAAAATCCCTTTTCCCTAATAGGAGATTGAGTAGGGGGCAGAAACAGACTACAACCAGTACTTTTGGAAACACCTTTTATTCATTAGCTAGTTGTTATTAATAGCAGATAACTATTCAGGCACCACATTCAGTTATTCCCTCATGCAGCTGACTCACGCATTTACTCACAGTTGCCCCGTTGGAGCAGCAGTGGGGAGGCCAACCCCAGCTGCAGACTCATAAGCTGAGGGCTGTGCTGCCTTCTGCATAGCTGTTTGGAAACTTTCCCAGAGACCCTTTGTTTCATCAGGTGCGTATGTAGCTCTGCAGTCATTGTTTGTGCATAGCAGTCACTGACCCCACGGCTGTTGTCCAAGTTACACACCCCGCGGCTCACACCAGTGTGTACTGCTGACCTTCAGCAGGTTTGGTTGGCTCCTGGTGTCCAAGCTTTTCAGTTCTTTCAGTTTCAACAGGACTGACAGCTCCCAGAGCTTGTAAATCCTTGGGAAATTTCTGCATGGAATTTCTTGGGAAATTTCTCGAATCTGCAAAAGAGATTCGAGTCCTCGTTGTCAGTCTCCTGTCCTAAACCTCCCCAAAAGCAGGCCTACAGTTCTGTTTCTGCTAACAGGAATCTGTGTTGATTTCAAATTTCTTTGTTTTCCATAAATGTCTTCCCTCTCAGAAAGTATGTTCCCTTGCCTTGGCCTGCTCTTCACTTTTCTTCCTTCCAAACCTGCAAGTACTTATAGACCCCATCCCACTGTCTCACGCAGAAGGATCCTTCATGGAAGAGCATCCATCATTGGAACAGGTTATGCAGAATGATTGTGGACTCGCCATTATTGGAGGTTTTCCACATACAGTGAGATCAAGCTACAGCCAATCTGATATAGTTTTGGCTACCATCCTGCTTCAAACCGCAGGTTGGACTAGATGACCTGCAGAGGCCCAATCAACATTTCTATGATTCTATGAAATGTCAAAGCATCCACTCTTAAATATTTCTTTAGGAAGAGGATGGATTTTGCTGTTTGGTGTTCTCTGAAACGGATAAACTCCCTTTGGCCAAGGAAAGTCTCCCTCAAATAATGTGATCAAAGCCTTCACCAGAACGGATACATTTTGGAAAAACGCTTTTTTGGCATAAGGTGATGTCTGCTGTTCTGAAGAAAAAAATAAAAATAAATCAAAATGGTCTCTCCAGTTCTAATATAATCTATTTTGTGGTAGTCAGCCATGAAATATTTAGATAAGTCAATATGCATATAAACGTGTGAAACTTTTGTGATTATTTTGAAGAAAAAATACGAAACCAGTCTTCAAATATGTATTATTGTATTTCTTCACTTGATATTACAAAACAGATTGAAAATGAAATTCCTAACTTAAGCTCTTTTTTAGTTATGATTCAAAATCTTCTTTTTGAAATAAGAACTCAGATATGGCTGAAATAATTTTACTCAAATTTTCCTTCTACTTAAAGCTAAATAGCATTATTAATGCAAGAATTCAGCTGAGAAGGTAACATGAAAATAACCGCACCATTTGGGTTTCATTATTGAAAGTTTGTTCATCCTTGTGCAACCTTCTGCCAGGTGCTGGCAGCAAAACGGGCCAAGTCAATCTGCCTGTGGGCCCCTTCAAACACTTCAGTAATACTGGCCCAGTCCCCAAAACAAATCACCTCCTGAAACACTTCTGCTGGGGCAAATCTTTCCCAGTCAGAGCTGAGTCCAAAGACAACTTTCTAAGGGGAGTAAAGAGGGTACCAATTAATTCAGGGAAGACAGCACTTAACAGACCAATGATAGTTCTGTCGGGTATCTTGGTAATAGTCTTAGGTGTGACCTTCCTCTTTGTTAACAACTTTTATATGTAAGCAGTGCTGACATTCGCTGAAGAGCCCTGATCCTTTTCAGGGCCACTGGAGCCTGGGATGTTGGGGCACGAGGCTTTGTGAGCTTCCCATCAACTTCAGGCTGAAGCTATGCTGCGAAACACAGCCACACACTGCAGCTACCCTGCTCTGCTGTGAGCTTCACACCACCTCAGTGGCACTTCTGTATATCCAGCTGCCCTAGAGTATATCCAAGTAAAAGTATGTCAGCTCTGCGCACAGAAAGAATCAGGCCTCAGTGACAGTTTGGGCAAATCCACCATCTGCCACATTTTAATAGGGGAGAGCAAGACAGTGTTAATGTTTATGGTGGTTTTGCTTTCAAAAACCTGTGGAGGTCCCAAAGCCCAAGTGAGGGTGAGTTTGCCCAGATGGAGGCCTTTCTGGTGCTGACATGTTTGCAGGGCAGAGGTGCATGCCCAGGGGTGACTGCCCTCCACAGTGTCTGGGTTTGGGGAGCAGTGCACGTTGTTTCCACTGGCTTGGGATGGACAGCCCTGTAACAGAAGCCAGTTCCCACAGCAGCATGAACGTTGTCTCTGCTCTCAGCTGCACGAAGACCTCCCTGGGTGGAGCATTTCCGTTAATCTCCAAGGTGCTACCCTTGAGTTTTTCCACGTAATTGACAGCAATCTTTATGGCATATAGTTTTGGGGTTTTTTTATGTTTTATAACTGTTTCCCTGGTCAGAAATACCTTCTGAAAATCAGTGCAACTGACCCTGCAAGACCTGTCTACTTCAGGAAACTATATTATTTTTAGTGAAAGAGAGGATTGAGTCCCGTGTCCCAGTCATCAGATTCTTCAACAGCTTGTTCTGCAAGCAGCTGCAACAAGCTTTTCTATATAGATACGGGGTAACATATGTCAGGCTTAGTGAGGAAAATGTTTAGAAAAACCACCTACAGAATTGTTGAATCCTCATAGCTAAAATGATGAATGGCAGTGGCTGCAGTTTAAGTTGTTGTAGTCTTGACAGAGGAAAATGTTTTCTAAAGGAATGATTTTGTGTCAGATTTTAGTTATTAAAATGAAAATATTTAATTTTGCAGTCTGTGTAACATGCAGAACAAAAGAAATCAATGTAATAAAGTTAATAATTTTGATTCTATGACTCTCTTATTGAACAGTAATTTAGCTGAAAAGCAGATGTGCTCTGATTAGGTGTACACATATAGAAATATATTGATTACAGGAGTGAAACTCCTTGAAGTGTTCCCTAGAAGAGAACAATCCGTCTTTTAAGAGAAAAAGGCCTTACTAGCCTTTCCATTTACACAAAGTTTTGTGAGTTGACATCTCAATAAATAACAGATACTTATTGACTTCTTTATGAACTATTAGCAAACCTGGGTGATGCTATGTTGAACAGCATTTATGGAAATGTACAGAATCATAATTTGATTCCAGCTCACAGGTATAAATCTTGTTAACTGCTGGAGACTGAAGCAGCAGAGTGAACTGTGAAACACCTGAATTTGCATAAAATCTGACCCTTGGGAATCTTTGCAAGCTTGCAATCTCTTACACTAGTATTCTGTTTTACCTCCTTTCCTCTGTTCTGAAACAATGAAATCAAAATTAATTTGTCTCTCAGGATCTCTTACAACTGCTACTTTTAGTGTACATGAACCAGCCTCCACTCACACCCTAAGTCATAAAATCCCATCTTATTTGAACTTCACCCTCTGTAATCCCCTGAAGAGTGTCTAAGAGTTCATCCTATGCTGGTTGTCCCTTTGGTATGTTCAATACACGGAATCCCTTTGGATAAGACTTGTGTCATCATTCTTTGTTTTCCTGTGGTGATTTTTTTTCCTTTCCTGTGAACACCATGAGGAAATGCTTACAATAAAATGTAGCATTAGCAAAATTCTTCTTTATAAGGTTCATTTAGAATAGATACAGGGAATCAACATTACAATGTGGCCCCAGGTCCCTCACGAAACATTGCAAGAAAAGCATATGTCCCATCCCACATTCCCATACTTTTGCACAGAAATTCTGGTTGAAGCATTTCTTCAAAAATATAGCCTAGTTAGCAAAGAGATGCTTCACCTGTTTGGCAACATCTCTGAAACTGAAAACTCATTCCATAACCAGTAGAAGCCAGAAGATGGATTTTTCTGGTTCACTGCATTAACTTCAAAAGCCATACAAAAAAATATTCTTCCAGAGAGCATGCATGGGAAGTTCTGATCTTCTGCAGGTACTGAGGATGAGTGGAATGTGACTGAGCCTGCATCCAGTTTTAGGTGAAAAGAACAAGGAAAGCAAAGGAGAGACTCATTATATCCATATGGAAGATGAATGCAAAAATAGTCTAATGAAGTCATCTATACTCCCTCTTTAATCAGTAAACATACTTTAGTGGCATGACTTGTTGTGTCTTAAGATAGGTGTACATCTAGTCTGGTTTTCCTTTAAGGGTCTGAACTTGAGGTGTGTTTTGTGATGGCTTGAAAAACACAAATTTGTATTCAAATCTTACATCTGATCACACATTACGTCTACAGAGATAATGTACAATAGTTCAGTATTAACAACCACTTTTCCTCCCCTCCTTATAACCACAATGAAGTGCTAACAAGGATCTTTCTGACAGTGCCGTGTAACTGCCTAGATCAAATGCTTTTACAACATAAGTCTTGTAACACAAGCTCAGGAGAAAATGCAGAATGACGTCCATTACAGCAGCATTAAACTTGTTCTAATTTATCACAAGTAGCACAAGCTGAGAGCTAGAGACAGCTCCTGATATTCCTCTACTGTAAGTAAGGCTTCATTCCAGTTAAGAGTATAATACCAAATAGTTCTACACTCATTGGTACCTTCTAAAGCAAGTAACAGACCAGGAGAAGACCAGCAAGACTAGATGACAGCAGGGAAAAATAATTAAACATTGTGATTTTCTTCTACTAATTAGTTATTTCATTGCTTCACTTTTCTGTTATCTGTCTGTATTTATTTTCCTTTTTTAAACTATTCAAAATATCATTGGATTTTTTTTTTGCTTTGCTTTGCTTTCTAGAGAAGGTTCAGATGTTCAGATCCTAGCTGCAGAAGTGCAGAGAAATTCTAAGAAGCATTTCTTCTCAAAACAACCTAATCAATGCTTTTTAATCAATACAAGGGTCTTCAATTTTATCAGACTCTTATTAAATATTAAAATAAGTTAGAATATCCATTATAGTTTTGACACAGATACTGTATTTTGCCTGCATTTACTGTTAATCACTGCAAATTATGTGAGCTGATTCTTAATGTTTGAGAAAAATGTTTTTAAAAGCGGTTGGGGGGCAGTCTGATGGTCTGACTAGGGCATATTTGAATAGACTAAGGTTAGAACGCAAAACACCTCAGTGCAAAACATTTTGGAATGCACTTTCAGAAAACACTGATTTTTTTTTAAAAAAATCTACTTCTACTTCATGCTGACTCACTTTAAAGAAAGCAATTTCAAGAAGAAAAAGGAACCAAATATTTTCTAAAAATCAGGCCCCTTTTTAAGAATCTCAAGTTAAAGCTCCAAAATCACAGATGCCCAAAGACACTGCCATTGATCTCTTCTGAAAATATAAGGAAGAAACCTATGAGTTGTGTGTGTTTTATAGGACTGGAAATTAAAATTAGTCCTTCCTTGTTATTGGGAGCCCTGTAATTCAAGTAATCAGAAACACATACTCACTGTTTAAAGACAGGTCTTAACGTTCTGATTTTCCTTTTCCCCATTATAGAAAAAGTGAAGCCTCTTTGGTATTACATGGACAGTCATTTTTTTTTATTAAAACTAATAGAATTTGTGGAATATCTCAGCAGAACAACCGAGCATGTCAACTTAACCTCAAAGATGTGAGAAGTCCCCTTGAAACCAGAGACATCTTTGTGCTTATAATCTTGACCAAATTGTTGCATTGTTTTTTTTTAACTTGATACTGTGAGTTTTAAAGTATTATCTGGAACAAGTAACAGTAGTTCAAATTTATGTAAAACTATAATAACACAGATTCTTAATAGAATAATTTATCTGTTTTTCCTTTGCTTTTACATTTTAAAAAATGGTGTGCTGTGTCTTATTTCTTGCTTTACTTTGAGTTTATTTCGGTTTTATTAATCTTCAAGTGACTGACTTTTGCTCATGTCCTCTGAGCTGACTATCCAGGCAATGCAAATAGAAATAAACCAGCATGATATAGTTGGGTCTCATCATGGAACACCTTATTCATTTGGAAAGTTTCAACATACTTGGTGTGACATACCAACAGAAAAATCCTACTGTCAAGTATCACTAGGCACAGTATTGATATATACATATGGAACTCCGTGTGTCTTGATTTTTCCCAAGCTTTGTCTTTCCCAAACAGCTGTTGCCTTCCAGATATGTTAGGAAACATTTGATTTTTATTAGTTTTCAGTTTGTTATGGAAACTTAGACAGTATTCATGCAGCAGATACTCATTCTTATAATTCATTTTGCTGATATGTACAGTACATTGAAGTCAAAGGAATTGTTTCCAGAAACCCAGTTCAGAATGTGTATGTTTGTTGGAATCAAGATCTTAAATTTCCTTTAACATTTGTTGTAATGGAATCCTTAGAAATGCACTATAGTTTTGATATTCAGAAGGAATACTGTTCATATATTTTCGTGTATAGCAGAGGATATGTAATGCCATTTTTTCTGAGGGTTACTCAGCGTGTGTTGTGAACTATTAACAGCTCGCCAGATTGTGTTCTTTCTTCTTGTACACTACATATATTACCTAAGAGTAAAACATCTAGCATTACCAAAGTTAGAATTCCTCTTACTAGCACAGTGCGGTTCTTCAGTTTTATAATACTTCTGTAAATCTCACAGTTCTGTAAACCCTGGGACTGGGGTTCTTCAAAGCCTTTGAGAAGAGATTTACTGTGGAAACTGGTTGGAGAAAGGAGGCAAGTAATCCACAAGGACTCCAGAAAGGAAGATCCATTTGCACCTGCTCCAAGCAAGCTAAAACAACTGTAAATCTGTTTTTAAGACCTGCGGTGGTTTGGGACAGCCCAGCCCTGCACCCACCAGCTCTGGGCATGTATCACCCCATGGCATCCGTGCAAGCAGCACAGGTGGGAATGGCAAAGCAGCACTGGCTTAGATCTCACAGCAGTGAACAGCATTGCAGCAAAGGGACAGAGGAAGGAGGGAATTAATCCTGACATATATTGCTTTGTTATTTGGGCTAAAACTAGTGCTGAGAAACCTTAATACATACTTTCTATAATAAGAAAGGTTATAGTTAACCTTTCTTAACAAATATTCTTTGTTCAAGCATTTATTCTGTTCCCTCTACTGACATAGAGTTCCCTCCATCTTTCAATCTGTAACCTAATTATTTGTACATAGGTAGTTTTTACTTCTCAAAAGAAATCAGGCAACTTACTTGACCCAGTTTTCTGGGAGTAAGCTAAAGTTTTTCATGAATGAACTTGCCTCTTTTACTGTTAGAAACACTAGAGGTTTTATGTTACTACATGATATTATCCCACCACTATCAATTTAATTCCCCATTCAGAGACTACACAAAATCTTTCTGAGATTAAAATCTAAAATGTTTCCTGTTCCACGCATCAGCTTTGTAGAAGGTTTATATTTTCCTCTTAGCCTTTCTGGGAATGACTTTTATGCAGAATTTCTGCCACAGTAGCATCCAGGAGAAATCTAGCTTGATGTAAAATGTACAAATGACCTTTGAAGCCATGCCAAATAGAGGTCTTGGCCCTTGTGCCTCTGTGGATTGTCCTTTTGTGTTAAATCACTTTTAAAAAAGCAACAGTTTCCAGTACTTTACTTGTCACAAATGCTACTGGGGATTGAGCAAAGAACAAGAATCAATCCGATTATGGCATGCTAGAATCTAATACGATGTTTCTGAGAGGAAGAAAAAACTTATTTCATGTGATTTATGTTTTCCAGTTTCCTTCCTGTGAAATTACCCTATACACAGCTCATGGAGCAAACACCTTGATACGGAACGCCCCTGAAAGGTCTCCTTCTATTCCTGTTTTATTTCTACTGAAAACACAGTACTCAGTTGTGGGGAAATGCAATATTAGTAAATATATTTTCTATTTCTTTCAAAGTGATAGGTTCATGACTTTAACTTCAAAATATACTAAGTTTACCTTTTGTTTAGCTACTCCCTTGGTCTACTACATCTTCTATTCCTGTGCCAAATGGCTGTTCCCAGGGACTCTGCACTGCCCTCCACCAGGCAAGCTGTCCCTGTCCATTTTCCAGAGGTCTTGACAGGAGATGTTTACTTCTCCCCCTGCTCTGGACGGACGGATGAGTTGCTAATCCTGTTCACTCCAACATGTTGGATAGGGATGAGATCCATATCTTTACACAGTCCTTTGTGTATGCTGTCCTTCCTCCTTGGATGTGTTGCTATTTACATATTTCCAAAGCCAATTAGAAGCATCAGTCACTCTGGTCCTGCTGCTGCATTTAACATGAGTGTGGCTTCTTCTTCCCTCTCTTACATACAGCAATTTCATATCATCAGTATATACGTATAAAGCAGCTATTTATGAGATAGCACACAAAAGACAGCTGGTGGGTTCATCATTAGTATGCTTACCACCCTGGTAAGACACCAGTGGAGTATTTTGATGGGTAGGAATGAGGGAACATGTTGGCTTCAGTGCTGCTCTCCTGCCAAATCAGTCAATGCCCTAATTTTACATTTAGGATTTTGTACGTTTCAATTTTGCTGATGTCCCCTTAGCCCCTGAGCTAACGATCCCTTTCCCAACAGTCCCAGTTCTGTAATTCTACCTTTCTTATATGCGTGTCTCCATCCCACAGACTTGCTCACAGCCCTTCCTCACAACTTGGCATTTTTCCTCAGCAGCCTGAGCCAGGGCTCTGCCCATACCAGTCCCATAGCAGAGCTGAGCCATGGACCCTGCAGAACCAGGAGGACACAAAGACAGTGACAACTCCTGTCTGGGGGGACTGTGGCAGAAAAAAGGGTTCGAAGGATGACAGCAGCTGAGGCCTGTTTTTACTCTCTTCCCTTCTCCCCTCCAGGCTTCTGCTTCTTATGATTATTTTTTTCCCTCATGATTTCCAATTCAGTTGTTTTCCTTGAACTTTGTTCCTCCATTTCATCAGTCCCCTTGTTCCCAGTCAGCTCTGCTAACTTCCCATTTAGAGTCCTTTGCTGCTTCAGTGCACTACTTTGGACACAAAGCCAGCATAGCCTTCCAAACAGGGAGAGAGCGAGGAAAATGGGAGAGATGAAAATATGATCTGTCTACACAGAGAAAATAACCATGACTGAATTCATGAAGGAGATAGGGAAAGAGGATGAGCAAGAATGAAGGTGAACCAGAGCAGTACTGAGATATTGGTCAGACCAACTAGCTACACAAAAACAATCAAAAAAGTGGAATAGCAGCAAACAGAATGAGATGTTCCAAAATGCAATAACTGTGGTGACAGCAAGTAACAGGAGAATGTCATTCACTGGAAGATTTAAATGCACCGTTCAAATTAAGAAGGAGGAAGAGAGAGGATTAGAGTGATTAATTTCTAAGGAGTAGACAGGGAATATGATGCAATTAGTCCAAAGTTGAACCAGTGTTATGAAATTGGTGGATTTTTTTTCTCTTTACTCTTCTTGCTTCTTTACAATCCTGGTCTCACTTGGATCTAGAGAGCAGAGGGATCAAAAGATTTCTTTCATATTGGGTTCCTAATCCTACTAGAATTGAAAAGTGGAAGAAACAATTATGAAGGCTGTGCTAATGAGGCATGCAGCTATACAGCTTTTCTAGATCTATTTAGGTGCATCCACAATACACTTCTGAAAGGTCAGTTGTAGCTTCTGCCACTGCCCCTTCACTTCTGGTGTACAGAAGTGAACTCTCTCCACTGTCTTTACCCCATTTTTCCCAAGATCCTGTGAAAGTCTCAAGGCCAAGGAGAAGAATCCTCCATCTTTATCAACATGATTCTGGATGCAGACTAATGACTGAAAGGAGATGAAAAGTGCTTCTGTGACTTCATTTCAGTATATGCACAGCACCGAAGGCTTTTCACACAGACTAAATCTCATAACAAAATATGACCCATATGGGTAGTATAAAGATTTAATACTGTGTTTCGTATCAGGGTGCTTTCTGACTCCTCCAAATCCATTTCTAATAGTTCAAAACCAAAAGTTCAGACAAGCTTTTGACTAATTCAAGTACCTTCACTGCGTTTCAGTGAAGAGATTTTGGTGCAAGGGTGTGTATCTTTATTCACGTAACTGACCTTTACAATAATAACCTCAGAATTCAGACTGCCTTTTAATTACTCAAAAGGCTACCAGAAATGTTAAAAAAACATATTTGGATTTCTGAGGTACCTAAAAACTGATTTAAATATGCTGAGAACTGCCACAGTACACATTGGTGGAGGTTTATTTTTTTTTCAAGAAAACATTCTATAAATCAAGAAGAAAAGTAAATTAAAAAAAAAAAAGGTAATCAGCAGCCATGTATTTGGCATGAAAGCACTGGAATGTACCATAAGTTATCTGTGACCGTTAAGAAGGAGACGTGCATACTACACCCAGGACTTCTCTGCAAGTTCCCTCCCTCTCATCAAGATCAATGCTTGTTCACTGTTTTGAAAATGCTCCAAAACAGCCTTATATTTTGGCAGGCAGCGAGGCTTAGAGGTCTGAAGTATTGAGTGGGCATGGAAATCCCACTGAAGGTGTTTGGATGTTGCAGCCCGGTAACTGGGATCTTTGTTTATCTGGGGAGCCCTAAGGTGTATTTCACTAAAGATTGTATTTTGTCAGTTTTTTCATTTTAAGAGATCAGGGAGATGACTCATATCTAAACCATGCTGAATTGTGTTCTTTCAAATGCTTCAATAGAGATGGGAAGGAAAAAACCCTTGAATCTCCTTGGTAAAGGCTGGCAGAAATACAAGAATCCTGCTATTTGAAAAGATCGGTGGTTTTATTCTAGAATAAGATATTGAGGGGAGAAGGGTCAAAGAGAAAATCCAGGGGTACCAGCAACAGAGAATTTACCTGAAAATCTAGAAGCCCACAGCCAAGTCCCTGATTCAAACCAGACAATGCCTTTTTCCCTTGTTTTGAGCTGAAATCCCACCCTTGATACAAAGGACAGAGCTGGTCAGATTTAATTTTAGACAGAAAACACTTTTCTTTCTAAAATACAATCCTATAAAATGTTTATTCTTCATGTGCCTGGGATACTACCACTGCATTTTATTGTTATCTGTCAAAATCAGAGTACAGAAGTGGTAGGCATTGATATCTCTTGGCAGTTTTACTCTTGGGACCTGGGGTCTTGTTCCACTATACTGTCATTGTGATTGTTTTTCCTGTATTGTTAATATTACACTTCATCATGAAATTTCTATTGTCTTAAGATTGTCAGCTATCTTAAACTATCTAGCTATCTCTTAGGAGATGATCAGAAACTGCAAGAGAAAAATATCATTATTCAAGGTGGTGGTTTCAGGCAAAATAGTGTATTTCTGTAACTGTTCCTTGAGAGGTTAAATGTAAGACTTAGAATCTGGGACAGAACTTTAGTCATGTTAAAGTCTGTGGAAATGCTGCCATAAACTTAAGGCATATCAGGACTTTTCCCCAGTTTTCCACTGTGAATACTTAGAAACAATAATTGAAAATAAATTTCCCATGAGTATTATGCAATATTTGCTTGAAAACTCACTGTTCTAGCTAAAGACTTCCATCAAGATCATTCCTTTATTTACAGAAAGCAAATATGATGGGGTGGGAACACAAAGAAGTGAATCACACTAACAAAAAACGTTCTTGCATGTTTAATACTGCCAGCCCTAAATTATGCTTAAATCTGTTAGTCTTTCTACTGAGTTCAATGTGGTTTGCATCCAGCAAAAAATTTAGGCGTGTTCATCTGAAGAAATACTGTCAGCATTGATAAAAATAATTAAGGACTTTAAAAATGCTGGATAATTGTGAACTACCCGATTATAGTTATTCCTTCACCAGCTACCTATATGCACCAAATTTTTACTCTAAAGCTCTTAAAATTTGAAAATCTGACTTCTCTGTTGTTCTTAGATGTAACTATTAGGAAAAAAAAGAGACTGAACAGAAAGAGCAAAGACTGCCTTTTTGCACACAGCTTCAATGCACTCCACAGCAGAAGTACCCTTGGATCTACCTGCTCATCCTGGCCTTCTGCGGTCTGATGTCTCATAGGCCAGAAAGTCCAGCAGCAGTTTTACTTTAATGCAGTGTTCAAGGCAGGGGTACAGTGTGATCAGTGCTTCACTCTGATTCCTTGCTTGTCGCCAGAGGATCTTGCTGCCCAGTGATATTATGTGCCACATAATTCCTTTGAAAACAGTTGGCTTGCTGAAGTCAGCCATCTTCTCAGTCTTCTCTTTTACTAAGCATAAATGTACTCTGCAAGACTGTGGAAGGAAAATCCATTAGGGAACGGGTAGAGAAGCACCAGAGCGGCCAACAGGTGAGGAAGGGAAAAAGGGGAGAAAGCAGGTGGTCATGAATGCATGAACTAACAGGAAGAAAACTGCAATGGAGTGGACAAGGAGAAGGAGAAGGATGAGAAAATGTGCCCCTGTGAGAGAGTGAGAGGCAAACTTCTCTTGCTTCCTAGAAGCAGAAAAGATGGCTTAAACCAAATGAGAGGAAATACTGAAGGACTAGGTAGAAGTAAGAAGTCTAGGAAAAATTTTCTGAAATGTTTACATGCTCAAGAAGGTATAACCATATAAAGATCACAGGAAATGTTTGAGGCTTGTCTATCAATACTAAACAATTTCCAGAGGTTCCTTGCCCCCACTGTAGAATTACTGGGATATTTATGATTGGTTTGGCCACAAAAACTAACAAAGCAGGGACAGTGGCAGTGAGGGAGGGAAGTGGAAAATTCTGATTACTTACATATTAAATACATTAATTGGAGTTTATAATGTACTTTAAAAATAATATGTGAGACTTGAGCATAAGCAAGTGACAATTTCCTTGGCATGGTTGTGCTCCATTTGATCTCCTGCTCTGAGATGAAAAATAAGAAAAACTTATGATGAAGCACACCTCTAAATTATTCTGGGAGCAGTGTAGTTGGCAGAGACCTGTCTGACTCCTTTGCCATCCCCAGCCCACACAGCCAAACTCCATATCTATACAACCTAGCTGAAAACCTTGGGAAACAGCTCCGGTAATCATGAAGTATATACAGAACTGAAGACTGAACTCACACAAGAGGCTGAGAAACAACTCTCAGCTTAAACATATGGAAAAAGCATGAGACATGAAAGCACGAGGGTGTGAAAAGGATTTCTGCTTTCTCTTTAGAGAATTAGCACTTCTAAAAAGCAAGCATTGCTCTTGTTAAGCCAGTGCATACACAAGTTGGGGAAGAAGGGGTTTTTCATGAAAGCGGATGACCTAAGTTTACTCTCCATAGTCTCCTTTTTGGCTCAGTAGCAGAAGAGATGCTTTTCAGGGGATGGTTCTGAGCCAGAGTCTACATCAGATGTAGTGGGTTGGGCTAAAATTAGCCTTTGAGATTATTGCCCTTCCATTCACCATAATTTATCATTAAGGCATATTAGATAACGTGTATGGCCACCAGTATACCTTTCAAGGGATACATTTATCCAGTGAACTTTAATATTCTTTCAGGAAAACGGTTCTGTGGAAAAGGTCAGAGAAAACTCCTTCTGAAGTGCAGAGCAAGAGTTTTGCAACAGGCAATGGGAACTCTATGGGGCAAAAAAGCATACAGTTGAAAACCAGATCTCAAATGATACAATAAAAAAGAAGATTTAAAGCCATTCTGGCTCTAGTCCCTTTATACATCATTAATATCTACTGCTTCAAGTCACTTCAAATCAAGCATCCCAGCACTTTAGATTAAGTTAAAAGTTTGTCTTGCTTCAAAGAACATATAAAATGGTAGAACAAAAAAAATATTAAAATGTTACATTTTAAATAGTGCTGAAACATAGGGCAGGCTAAATGGTGTAGAGAGAATAAAGAAAGAGATTAGACTGAAATTCATTGCTTTCATCCTACCATATCTCTTTTTTTTTTTTTCTCCCTCCTGCAGCTACTTATAATGGTCCTGCTTGTCTGAAACTGGCAGCAAATGGTTGGAGGTTTAGACTCACATTTAGATGCTGATTTACCCTCTTGTCCTTCAAGAGGTTCTGGTTTATTCAGACACACCATAGGATTACTGCATGTTTTAGTCTTGAGACTGCTGAGCTGTGTGATGAAGACGACTTGCACCCTTCGTTTTCAGAACCATTTTTCAGAACAAAGTTTAAATACATACATTAGGAGATGTACATTTCAGGAAGTATATATTCCCTGAAATAGAACCCACCCTGAAAGTTCTTAATCATGTTAACCTTAGCTCATTTTCACAGTTGCATACCAGTAAGGCTGATTGATAAGTTACAGACTGAAGCACAGTTTACATAACACAAAATAACTGCATAGGTGTAGCACGCAATGAAAAAATTCCTTAGTCTACCATATAAAGTAATAAAACCAAAATTAGAAAAAAATGCACATATTTACAACCAAATAGCCATTTATAAAGATTAAGTTCTATAAAACTTGATTTTTTTTTTAATTGAATTACCACTTTGGCAAAGCAGAGGGCTAGAGTATAAATCTACATTTGAGAAAATGTTGATAAAATGAACATTTGCATCATAGACTCTTAGTGTAATTTTTTTTTATTTACAGGAACTTGAAATACAACATAAAATAATCCACCTGAATTACTATAAATAAGAATAACGATAACATAGATATAGCTAGGGAAGAAAGCAGAGACATAGTTGGAAAGAGATAACATATGCATCATGTGTCATATACATCATGCATCATGGACCTTTATCCAAGAGGAGTCTTGGACAAACTAGAAAAGAAGACCAGTGGGAGCAGATTTTGCCTTAATTCATTAAGCTGAGCTGTAAAACTGTTCCTGATGAGGGGAAGGGGTATTAGGAGAGGATAGGAATTTTTGTTCATTTTTCAACCAACCATGTAACTTGTATTCACTTTGTCAAAGAAAATTTACAACCAGTTTTGTGTCTGAGGATTTTGCACACTCAACTGAAAACGAAACCTGCAGGCAGTAATATGGGAGACTGGCAAAACCAGGGGAAAAGTAGTAGGAAGTGGACAGTACAAGGAGGGGGGAAGGAAACAAATGGAAAGAAGTTTCAGGCTGTGAACTTTTAAAGAGATATTAATGCATTTTCCTTCAGGTAGGATTCTGAAAGGACATTGAAGTTGCAATATGGATGCTGAAAATTCAGTTTCCTTTGAATCTAAAAGCAGCTACTACTGAAGAGCTTATTTCATATGAGCAAAAATCGCTTATTTTGCTTATTTCTGGTTACCACAATGTCATATGTAAATGAATCAAATGAGAAGCATTCCCTTTCTATCCACAGCTATACTACTAAAATGTTGAGCATTCCAGTATCAAAGTAATTTGGATAGTTGATATAAGCACTTGGTTGCTTTAGTAATTATCAGCAATTAACAACGTATCTCATATTAACTTTGCATTAATGTTCATTAATTAATATTAATATGAAATGCATATTATATTAACATTAGTAACATCACACATAAATTTACTTTCAAAATATACTAGAATATCAGGGCTTTGTCAAACAAAGGCCTGTTATGAAATAGAAGTTAAGTAAAAAGAATAATGCATTAAGAGAAACTACCTCACTAAAGGACACCTGCAGAAACATACCGTGGGTACCAAGACAAGCCTGCTTGTACCTGCATAAAAACTATGTGGACCTATGAGATGTCAATGGATAATAAAAATAAATGTTCCACATAAATAAAGCTGAGCAGAATGCATGTAAAATAAGTCTTAAATGCATTTTTTTCTGTATATGTGTATAAAAACCTATGTACGATTAATACAACAGAACAATGCCCACAGGCAGTTCTTAATTTTTCAGTCAAACATCTGCAAACTTAGGACAGTAATAATCTGAAATAGCGGCAGTACAATGTGTATAAATTTTCCTGGTAGAAATCTACAATGTCTCAGTACAAAAATCACATAGATGATGTTTTTGTGTTAAAGAGAGACTTTGCCAAGTCCTCTGTTAACAAAGATAAAGGCATTTCGCAAATATGGTGAAAGAAATAAAAACTGTATTTCTTAGCTTAGCATATTATGAAAAAATTTATAAGCTTAAGCAAATAATAGCCCATGCTGTGTGGGCTTTGTTTTATAATATGACTACTGACTGGGGTTTATTTCACCTTAGTACACCTAATAATGACATGTCAGGAGGTTCAAAACTGAAGCACAACTAAAATGTTATGAAGGCTCTCACAGCACAAGAAAAAGTACAAAAGCAGTTTGTTTCCAGTTGGAAACCATAGAAGCAGATGTTTCTGTAGCACAAGCCAGTAGACCACCCAGTTCAGTATGCTCTGTCTGAGCCTGTAGCAAATGCTTCAAAGAAAGTATAAAGAAGCCTTTCATGAGTCAGGACTTCAAAATTCTACCTGCCCAAAGGGGCGCTTTCTTCCTAGCACACATCACTTCGTAGTGAGTTCATGCCCTGGAGTGCTATTCTGTATTATTATTTCTATTAAAGTAGCACTGTATAATTTTAATATTTTTTCTAACCAGGGTAACATTTCTAGTGATATGAATAACATTTTCTCACTCCTGCTAAACACTTATCCGCAAGGTCGTCCTGGGGTAATGAGTTTGTGGATAGTTACAAGTCGTCTGAAAAATTCCTTTCTGTACATTTTCATTTAGCTCCTATAGAGAGAAATTTGTGCGTACCTCCTCCCAAAAATCCTTGCTGCCTTTGGTTCACCCACCTCCATTGCTTCCCACTTATTCTCTTCCTACTTTATGTAATTCTTCTAGCCTTCATCAGAGGAAACTTGCAGGTAGGGAGAGAAGACATGAGACTCCAGGGCATCCTACAAGCACACACTCTGTGGATCTTCTCATTTTCACACTCTGGACAAGACAGGGGGAGCACAGAAAATGTGGTAAGTCTCCTAAGAAGTTGTATTTTCTTTCTAATAGGCTACTTACCCTATTACTAAGTAGTAATAAGTCAAATAATACATCATATTGCAACTTCTGCATAATTCAGAGCTCAAACACCAAAATTCTACCATTTTATGTCCTCGGGACAAATCCAGGCCAGGGGAAGAAGTAGTTCTACCCACTATACCAAATGTCAGAAGTTCACCTGATAGACTACCTTTTTCAACTCTTTATATTCTTTTCTGGGTATTTTAAATGTTCCACATTACAACTCAGTGCACAGTTACTCTTCTGACTTTGTCTTAATTAGCAAGCGCATACAAGCATACCTAGAGGAAAAAACATGCAGAAACTACTTAGCAAGCCATAAAGCTTAGTATACCTGAGGACTGACCTTAGAAAATTGTCTATTGGTCACTAAAATGAACTACAAAATATTTCTATGACAGTCACTTTTCTTCAGGGATTTTAAAAAGCATATTTTTCACCATTGTAAGACTAATTTACTGTACCTCTAAAAAAGTCACCTTGATTAACGACTTTGTCTGAAGAGAAATACATAAAATTAATAAATATTTTTGCCCTTGCAGTTTCAGCAATCACTTCAAGGCTAGTCCTAACATTTGAACAGCATTCGTGTTCTCTAAACACAGAGTGTGGGCCTGCGGTTCCACACACGATAGCATTCCCAAGCTAAAGGTGCTGTGCCATTCTTTCAGAAATTTCCTGTCAATACAGAATAACACTCTAAAAAATATCACTATTCCTGAATTTTGAAAACACAGACAATCTGATGATATAGCACATTAAGCGTCAATGTCAAAGCAATTCAGAATAGATAGGAAAACTGTAATATGTCAAACCTGGGTTCACTCAGTCAGGAACTGAGTGTGCTTTACCCAAGACTTAAAAAAAAAAAAGTCCATAATTACCAAAATAGTATTTGTGATTTTGTGATATTCACATGGAACAAAAGGTCTCACACAACTAATGCAGTTATGGCTTAGAACAGGTTGAAATGTTATGCAGAGGAAGGTGAGTGTTGTCATTTCTGAATGTTGTATGGAAAGAGAGTAAAGACGTTATTTAGCATCAAGATAGAGGTTTAAAAAATTTTATTTCCACAACAATTGTAATCATTCAGGAAAATCCTTACTAACAATTAAGACCAAATTCTGCTTGCAGTCTGAGTTAATACATAAAGTTCACAACAATAGAACCCAGGGGCTTAATTACTTCATGCTGTAACTGCCAGATGAGTAGTAAATCCTACTGCATGCTACAGTATAATTTAAAGGGATATGGAGCTGCTGTGCACAGAACGAAAACAAAGTTATGCTTATGAAGAATTCCAAGAATCGGCTCAAAATGCACAATCAGGAGGACAATGTTTATATATTCACAAAAGAAGTTTTTTTGTTATAGTTGAGTAGTTCTGATATTTCAGTGTGTTCTAGATTACATTGTACCCTCTGAAAAGTCAGTGAATAGTATACACGTGACTGTGTGATCTCAGGTTTGCTGATGCTAGCAAAGTAATTTCTAAACATAAGGACCCCCCTCCAAAAAAAAAAAAATGTTCAATACAATTATTTAGTCTTAAACAGAGACCTCTTGTTCACATCTATAACTTGATATAAAAAGATACCTTTTTCCTGAGTGACAAAACCAAAATTAAATTCTTGTTGAGTGGATAATGAGGAAACACTGAAGTTAAAAGGTTAAGAAAACAAATTTCTGTGTCAAAAATACAATCTTCTCATTAAGATCAGAATCTTATTTCAAAATTAAAGATGGCATGTCTCTTTCAAGAATAATTCCGTTAGAAATTACCTTTAGTTACAGGATCTTTTTATTCATAAAACTAAATCATGTTCTATTAGCTGTATGTTTATCTGTTATTTGGAAAAAATGCTAGATCATCTATTCTGAGCCCACAGACTGCCTTGTTAGAATGAGATTAACATCAGTTATTGGAAACATTTTCTTTCCATCTGACTATTAAATGGGACCACACTTTCTTTCTTTCTTGGTATTTACTTCCTCCTCTACAGCTATTTTGGTCACTTGCACACCTCACCTGAATGTTGTTATCTACCAGCTCTGTGGAAAAATAATTTCTTATGTATCATAGACTTGAGGAGACAAATGGTATCTGGCAATGGTGTGCTCGTGTAAACTTCTGGGGTTTGGGGGAAGCATTAACACTTTGTGATTTCTGCCCAGATTATCTACAACTGTTGCACTTTTTAATGGTAATATAAGTTGAACGCCTGCTGGGTATTACAGAACTGAACAGTTTCAGCTAGGTAGTTGATTAGGTTTTTCTGCCAGAATATGTTACAGAACCCCATTTACACCAGAATACACACATACATGCAGGACCTCACTTCAGTGACAAAAATGCAAATTAGTATTACACAGTAGAAAGAGTCACATTCAAAGAAGCAGAACAAAGTTAAACTTTATCAAACAGGCTGCCAGTGACAAAATGAAACGAGGATTGTTTAATGCAGCAATAAATAACCTAGATCTCAATATGACCTCTTTGTGGAGTCAATACTAATGTTTACTGATGTTTTACCCAGCACCCCAAGGGCAATCATTCTAAGTTTAAATCAAATTCAAGAGCACCTGCAAAGGCATAAAGTATGCAAAACCCATGGAATGAATTTTCAGAACTTCTTCCCAGTACCTCTTCTGTTGTCACATTATAACCCTAACCTGCCAGACTCTGTTAATTTTTTCGTCAGTGCAAGGACATTTCTGTCAAAGAAACACAGTATTATAAAACTCACTGCACTTAAGGTTCACCCTCTGGACAACAATAAAGTTGTATGGAATAATATTTTTGCCTCGGTCTTCACTGGCAAGGGCTCCAGCCACACGACCCAAGTCGCAGTAGGTAAAGGCAAGGACTGGGAGAATGAGGAACCACCAAGGAGAAGACAAGGTTCAAGACCATCTGAGGAACCTGAAGGTGCACAAGTCCATGAGACCTGATGAGATTCATCCGTGGGTCATGAGGGAGCTGGTGGATGATGTTGCTAGGCCACTATCCATCATATTTGAGAAGTTGAGGCAGTACAATGAAGTTACCACTACTGGAAAAGGGGAAACATAACCTCCATTTTTAAAAAGGGAAAAAAAGGAAGACCTGGGAACTACAGGCCAGTCTGTCTCACCTTTGTGCCTGGCAAGATCATGGAGCAGATCCTCCTAGAAACTCTGCTAAGGCACATGGAAAATAAGGAGATGATTTGTGACAGCCAACATGGCTTCATTAAGGACAAATCGTGCCTGACAAATTTGGTGGCCTTCTACGACAGCATTACAGCATTGGTGGATAAGAGAAGAGCAACTGACATCATCTACCTGGACTTGTGCAAGGCATTTGACACTGTCATGCATGACATCCTTGTCTCTAAACTGGAGAGATATGGATTTGACAGATGGCCTACTTGGTGGATAAGGAATTGGCTGGGTGGTGGCACTCAAACAGTTGTGGTCAACCGTTTGATGTCCTAGTGGCAAGCAGTGACAAGTGGTGTTCCTCAGGGATCGGTACAGGGACCAGTACTATTTAACGCCTTTGTTGGCGACATGGATGGTGGGATTGAGTGCACCATCAGCAACTTTGCTGATGACACCAAGCTGTGTGGAGCGATCAACACACTGGAGGGAAGGGATGCCATCCAGAGGGCATATGCTTGAGAGGTGGGCCTGTGCGAACCTTATGAAGTTCCACAAGGCCAAGTGCAAGGTCCTATACATGGGTCGGGGCAATCTCAGGGACAAATACGGACTGGGCAGAGAATGGATTGAGAACAGCCCTGAGGAGAAGGACTTGGGGGTGTTGGTGGATGAGAAGCTCAACAAGATCCGGCAATGGGCGCGTGCAGCCCAGAAAGCCAATCGCATCCCTGGCTGCATTAAAAGAAGTGTGGCCAACAGGTCAAGGGAGGTGATTCTGCCCCTCTGCTCCATTCTTATGAGACCCACCCTGGAGTACTGTGTCCAGTTCTGGGGATCCAAACATAAGAAAGACATGGACCTGTTGGAGGGAGTCCAGAGGAAGGCCACAAAGATGATCAGAGGGCTGGAGCATCTCTCCTATGAAGACAGGCTGAGAGAGTTGGGGTTGTTCAGCCTGGAGAAGAGAAGGCTCCAGGCAGACCTTATAGCAGCCTTCTAATACCTAAAAGGGGCCTACAGGAAAGGTGGAGAGGGACTCTTTATCAGGGAGTGTAATGATAGGACACGGGGTAACAGTTTTAAACTGAAAGTGGGTAGATTTAGATTGGATATTAGGAAGAAATTCTTTACTGTGAGGGTGGTGACACACTGGAACAGTTCGCCCAGAGAACTGTGGATGTCTCATCCCTGGAAGTGTTCAAGGCCAGGTTGGATGGGTCTTTGAGCAACCTGGTCTAGTGGGAGGTGTCCCTGCCCATGGCAGGGGCGTTGGAAATAGGTGATCTTTAAGGTCCCTTCCAACTGTAACCATTCAATGATTCTGTGAAGATAAAACCAAATATCTGGGACCTATATTTCCACATCACACAAAAGGAGAGGTTTATTATTCAAGACATCTTTGACGGTCCAACATTACAGGAAAGAGGCCAAGAGAGGAAGGCATAGTAGCATTTTAGACTTAGACAAGTTCAGGATGTTCCTGGACTTTCCAAAAGGAAAAGACAAGACTTCATTGAAATGACAGCTCCTGGCCCTTGCAGTGTGGTCTGGCAAGGATGGTCAGCCCTACATGGTGGGACAGATGTGGTTTTTAGTAGATGTTGCAGCCCTGTTTTCTGAATATCTTCACAGAAGGGCTTGTCTGAGATTCTGGTTGCTTCCTGCTAGCTCATGTACCAACGCTTCCTTCCCCTAAACAGGGAAAGAGAAAGAAAAAGAGATGTGGCACATGGAGGCCTCATCCCAGTGTTGAATAGGATGAGAACACTGATACCCAAAGCAGGAAACTCTCCCTCATACTGGTACAGGATTCTACATGAGGATTACCTCACTAAACCACTAGGCTTTTCTAATTGTTTAGTTTGATTTCAGAGATTTCTAAATGGAAAAGTAATACACTAGATCAGCAAACAGTTTATTTGAAGAATTATTTTAATATACTTTATACAAAACTTCACCTAGACTAAGCTAGAAAACTTTGTTTTCTTAGACAAGTCCTTGGAAACATCTTTCTTAGCAGGCTTTCATTTTAAAAGTCGCAGGCAAAATCTCTCTCTACCTCCCCCAGATTAAGAACTTTTCTGGCATAAAACACTTGAGTTTCAATCTTAAAGCTATCCCATTACCTCTCCTTTTAAACGAAATCTTGCAGTAGCTTTTGCATTAAGCACCAATGACTACCGTTCGCCTTTATAGGTCTGAATGGCATCAGGTATACTCTTTATTTTGTCTCAAGCTTTTTCATTGACAAGATGCAAGTAATTGCTATTTGACTGTGTAACCTTTCCCTGAGGGATTTATTTCCCCTACCTGCCTATTGACTGGAATATCTGTAATTTCTGGCAGCAAAAAGACTTTCTTCTCTCTTCAAGGCTGTTGTTGTTTAGGCAAGTCCAAAACTAGGTGGAGCACATCATCTCCCCTGTCTCTTCCAGGCAGTTGTACACTTTTCTTCCCTTCATACCCATTCCAAACACCAGTTCTTGCTGTACTGGCCACAAGATCCTTACAACCTCTGTCCCATGGGCCCAGGTGGATCTGCCTCTGAAACTGAGAAACAAAGAGATCCCTGCCTACAAGAACTTCTTACCCTGCACATGACAGTGACTACTTTCATTCCTGCTGCTGCTGCACTTCCTTTTCCCCAGCAAGAAGGACTACATGGATTTTGGTTAGGATGAAACATGATGGGTTGGGTGGAGCTTATATTATACCCACTGTTTTGAAAAAGAAAGGAGCACGGTGCTATTTTCAGGCAGCTTAAATACTTCGCTTTTGCATGTTGTTCCATATGACTTCTGGCAGCTCATTCAAGCGCAACTAAAGTGACTGCGCTTCTCACACATCAGTTAAAAAGTAGTTTATCTGAGAATGAACAAGCTGCCTCTTTCCTTTCACTTCTCTAAGTAGTTCTTCTAAGTAGTTTAGTAGTTTCTGTATTCACAGAAGCAAGCATGAACAGGCACCCCTTGGATTAAACGGGGAGTCAACACTGCCCCAGGTCTCTTCCCAAAGGGAAGTACCACAGGTAGCAAATAACACAGAAAGTCAAAGATATTTGTGCACAGGGCAAGATACTATTCCCTTCTCCTTTTTTTTTTTTTTAATTAGCCGCACACGATTTTTGTTGTTGTTGTTGTTGTTATTTAACATACAGTAGCTCAGTGCTAATGAATTTTGGCCCGATTTTTTCCTCACTGAAAAGGGCTTATTGGTAAAATGTAAAAACCCCAAGATGGCAGCCTGAACAAGGGCACTTGATCTCTGTGTCTGGGAGCTGGCGCGATGGGTTTGGTAGGGGGATTTATGCTCCCCAGCAGATGAAGGAAAATTAAATAAAACTCAATTTTTGTATTTACAGTACTTCCTTTCCACACCATCTGACACACATGCACACAGAAAGTCATTTATCATTCCAGAAAAACACAGGAAAGTTAATACTGAAGTAGCATAGTTAAGAAATTATGCCGGTGGGAGATGTGCAGGCTGCCCTAGCTTGGACTTACTATCTCAAAAGTGAAGCTAGAAGTTTCCAATCAGTGTTTTATAATAAAGGTGTAAAAAAGAAATGGAAAGCATGTTCAGAGTCTTGTAAGCCACTGTCTAAAATACAGAAAAAAGACATCCTTTTTGATAACTTTCACTCAACATCAGGCAATTAGCAAAAAAAAGGCATAGGCTACTCCTAGTTTTAAAGAGTCCATGAAGGGCTTTGCCTCGGCGTGGCAGGGATGGTGGAGATACAACGTGACTTATGCCAGGATAGTGCAGAGCTATTCTGTATAAGAACCAGCTGGAAAACAAAGAAAACGTGACAAATGTAGGCCCAAAGGAAGGAGACAACAATCTGCAAGAAATAAAGGAGAGGAACAATCATTCAAATGATTTTTCAATTAGCTACTACAAAGCCTTAAAATAGAGAAAAGTTCTCTCATTTATGTGCATAAGGAATATCAAAACCAGCCACTACAGTTTCAAAACAATATTCTTGTCAGAGACTGACCTTGCTTGGGAGTAGTTTTGCCGTAAAAGAATTAGGATTTCTAATATTGCTATAAATCAAAAAGGAGGAACACCCTTGTGGTGCTTGCATTCTATGGGAGTATACTGGCAGGTCCAAAAATATGGTGACCCTGAAATATTCACTGCATTTTTTTTCTTTTTTCTTACTAAGCAATGACAGGAAATGCATGTTTCAGCTTCCCAAGGATTAGGTCACAAGCCTCTGCACACTGTGCTGTGCTATTTTTTATTTGCTGTTGATGATAGCTTCCTTTTCAGGTGATCCCTTGTCCCTGATTTTGTCTAAAGTTCAGGGCAATTTTGTTGCATCAATCAACAGACCCTGAAAATACTGAATTAAAATAGTGTGCACAGCCTATGATAACCTTTACAACAAAAAGGACAAGATTTAAGTGCTGATTGCAGCGTAGAGAACTTTCCTCGCTAATGCATCTTTATATGTCTGAGTATAGCTGTAGGTTTTCATACTTTTCTTGCTTATTTATTTTTTATGAGGTCATAGCATAGAAGGCAGTTGCAAGGTATAACAGAGAAAGGCCCTCTCCAAATGAATTTTGTAGCATACAAAACTTGTGCTATATTAGCAATGTCATTTTGCTTTCAGTTTAAACAACAGGAACCCTTAAATCAGTTCGCTTCACATCAGTTTAGCTACCTCAATGTACAAGAGCTGCAAGCTAAATTGACATAAGCATGTATGAATGGATTTGAGTTTCTTTACCTGAGGATGCAGCTTTTGTGTGTTCACGAGGGTTTTTAGTAATCTGACTCTGAGGAAAAGACCCAGGGTAAGATATGCTGAATTTGGCTTTATTTCTAATCTCCCTCATTTTTTTGCTTTACTGGCAAGATGTAGTATTTGTAGGTTTAGATATCAGGCATTTTGATTGAGAATGGAAGAGGGTCTGGCACGCTGATAATAGAATATTATTTGTATGCATAAAAGTCAGGATAGGGAGGGGGAAAAGGCAACATCATAAAGACATTAAGATCTGAGGTGAACTAAATCACACCCTGCAGGAATTTAACTCTGTACAACAGATTGTATACAATATCCTGGGCAAGCAGGCTTCTCACATAGAGGCTTTAAGACAGTGCCTAAAGTTTCTTGCATAAATCCAGACCTCAGTGTGAATAGAAAGAGAGGGCTGAAGGTGGTTGTCATCCCAGGTGGTGTAGAGGGATTAGGATTCGCAGTGAAAACAAAGAAACCGTAGGTCTCTAATATCAGGTCACTAACCAAGAGAGGGTGAGTAAGCGAGTAAGCGAGATCATGAAAGCAAAGGATATTTTTCAGGGACAAAAAGAAGGGGAAGAAGTTAAGAAATGACTGAGTCACAAAAAAATGCAAAGGCAAGGGAAATCCATAGTCTGAAAAAAAGGACAATTTTACAATGAAAATGCAAGATTAAAAAAAAAAAAGTTCAAGGGAAATTAACTATTCTCTGTATCATTCACCGCCAAGTTGTAAAGTCAAGTGCCATGCTAAAAGACACATAATTTGAGGTCATTTGTCCTCCAAAAAGAGGAACAAACAGTGCATGTTTGTTTATCCCACGTACAAATCATTTATGTCTGCAGTATCAACAAGAAACCTGTACATTTCAAAATTAATTCATGTACTTCATTTGTCAATTTTAAAGATGAAAACTCACTATCTCTGAAATGACATACCAACTGAGAAGTTAGAGAAAAACAGTAATATGCTATATAAGGGTTCTCTCTCATCTTTGACATAGTTCACTACTGAATTAAAATGACTATTATTGGAATTTCTAACATGCCCATCATTTAAATAAGTAGGCATCATTGCCCAGTTCTAGGAAAGCATCTGTTCCTTTTAGTACAGAAGCCAAACAGTGCTCCCATTGGGATACAGTCTGAGTCACTAATGTATCAGGCCATATTCTTTAGAGGCACTAGATATACTAACACTGAAAGTGGAATATGATGCCATAGTTTCATCTTCTGTGAAGCTTTGTCCAAGTCAAAATAACTATGTAGCGTGTGAAAAATGAAGAGATGAGAGACAGTAACAGGTTGTCATTATTTTCTAGAAAGGAAAGTGACTGGCATTAACAGGCTGAGAAGTTAGGAGGGCTGATCATGAAGCTGATCTGAATTACTGTCTATAATAAATCAACAGAAGGCATTGTCAGAAATGATCAAGTGGCAGATCATAAAAGTTTTTCTTTCTCTCAGTTCAGGCTTTAGTATTAGATACACATTCTATGAAAAATCTGTGGCATAAAAGATAGGTTAGGAATATGGGTCCAAAATGCTTTAAAAAATAGCTATGTCTATGCATTTTTCTAAACACAGTTGCTGCAGCTGTTCAAAAGTCTGAGGTGACCATTACCCATTGTTTGTTTCACCATAAATTACATATACTACAATTTCTTAGTCTATTGCAATTTTTTCCCATTGAAATAAAGCTGTCATACTGAGTATCTAAGATGGACCACTCTACACTGCAGTAACCATTTGTAACTTTCTATTGTCTTTATAAACATGATTGATAAGATTTATAAAGATGTAATGCAGCATCTAACTTGTTCCTAATAACTAAATACTAGTTAATTCCTTTGTCCCTCATGGTAAAGACTCACTACTGTGCTGCTGAAGCTCACAGTTCAGAACACAGTAAATTAGGGTACTTAGCAAAATTAACATTTTAGCAGAATTCTGCTCCTATCCTTCTCTATAATTGTGCCATCATGAACTAATACAGTAAGCATACTGCTGCTTTTTTAATGTAAAAACAGCAAAGCACTCCACAGTAATTTTTTGCAATAATCTTGATGGTTGGACATTAGTATGTGATGATCCTTCTACTTTGCTATGGATAAGTAGAAAATTGCCTCCAAAAGATGTAAACCTTAAGACTTCCAGGCTAACTCAATCTCTACTACAGGCAAAGAAAAAAATTTATTTGCTTAACCAAGCAAATGAAGACAAGCATTTGATCTTCATTTTACTTTTCCTTTTTCATTCTTGTTTCTATTTCTGTGTGGTTTTTGTGCACACAAGCTTTCTTCAGTATGTACAGATACAACACACTTGCTTCAAAGAAATAGTGGTATTTACATTGCGCGGGGAAACTTTCTTATTATTTTTGATCCATCTTTCACAACGTACCGTCTTTGAGAAGCTCCTCCCACTCTCATTCACCTGTCCATTTCCCACAGTTTCTGACTTCTGTGTTATTTCCCCCAGCATTTAATTCATGAGCAGCAAGAATACATATTTCATGGAGTCATCGGATCCCATGTTTTCTGCTTATGTTCTAGACTAAACAGAAGTATGAGTAAAACCTCACCTTTTTTAATAGGCTTTCCAGAGATAATTGGAACTGAGGCTTTCTGAGATCACAATCCTCACCTTTATTTCACTGCCTGTATGTGAGGCTCTATGTCATGGAAGAATATACCAGAAAAATATTCTCTCAGCTGTATTGCAGAACTCTATGTCGACAGATGTAGCAAATCAACCTGCTGCCATTTACGTAAGTCCAGGAGATGATCAAGTATGTTTGAAAAGTTGGTCCTTAGTTTGATTTCAAGAAGTCTTACCTTTGCCAGAGCTCAATTCAGATGTGAATGCCGGTGCTAACTCACTGTGGGTGAGGTTCTGACATTTTGCTAGACGCCTCCACCTCGAACTTTATATCATCTTGACAGGAGAATCTCATTTGCAGCAAAAGGATAAGAAAGACAAATCTGTGGCTTGACACCTTGTGACATCTTTCTATGGGTGATGAATTTCTGTTACATGACAGGTTCAAAGTTACCGAGCAATGGATGGATGAGTGGCACAGTAACTTCAGGCTTGCTGAGAATCACAAGAATACATCAAGTCATAAAAAACAAAACAGCATGACACTTTTAGGGGTGGGTTATGATATGCATTTAAGTAGATGTGAATATATTTTATTCCATAGATACTTAAATTTTGATGAAAGTAACAT